>NC_042289.1:4611353-4776353 GCF_901000725.2 Takifugu rubripes
TTCCAGAGGCGGGAGTCCGCCAAAAACTGAGCCAAGTTTCATTTTAAAACAGGCCGGTTCTCCTCACAGCTGTGGGTCACCCAAATCTCTCAACTAGAGCGAGTTATTATTGCAGGCCCGAGTTCCGTCCCGCCCCGCTTCAAACTGTCAACGGTCAAAGAATGACGGGGAAGATTCTGCCGAAGTTTTAGATTTTCCTTTAAATGGCGCTGCAAACACTATTTTCCCCAATTCGGTATGCACTAAAATGGGGGCGGGGGGGTTCTGGAGCTGCTTTAAAACTCATGAGTAAGAGGCTCGTTTTCATGCAGCTGTAGTTTTGCTGACACGCCAAAACAGAGTGAGGAGAATTTCATGGTTTCATCTACTGAGAGTCGCTGCTCATCAGTTCTGGAGTGTTATTTTGCCTCCGGCTGTTCAATTTTTCGCATTTTTCGCCCTTTTCGGGAGGTTCCACCTGTCCGGTTTGGTGCAGTAGAGGTGTGATAAACTCTGAGGGAGCAGGCCACTAGCGGAGGGCAGGAACAGTTGCTTTTGCTCACCGAGGGGGGGGCGCTTGTGGTGGAGGATCAGCCACCGCTTCAGCGAACGAGGCCGGGAACCATCCCTGCCTGCAAACAGCCGGACACACATCGAGACGCTGAGCACGGAGAACAACGAGGAGGGATGAAGAGCCTCAGACGCACAGACGCCGCCTCACTTACTGCGTGCTGCTCTCAGCCTGGCCGTAGAGCCAACCTTTCCTGGGCTGGGGCACCAGCACGGTGATCATCTCCCCCTTGCTGAAAGGCAGCAGAGTGCGGTTGGAGGCAGCCGGCTGGTGGGACGCCCGCGCCCTCATGGTTCTTCCTACGCCGCCGTCTCGGATCGGCTCACGGTAAAGACTTTCCTGGGGGGACGGAGCTGGAGAGGGGGAAAAAAAAAACGCAGCTTTGTCCGGCAGAAATGGGAAAGAATCTCAAGCAAAGTCGGAGGAGAAAACATGTGCGAGGCAGCGAAAGGAACTTTTAAAGTGGTTGTTGGAATGCAGGGCGAGCCGCTGCCATGCAGGCGGAGGAAGGATTCACAATATATCTGTTCTTTCCTTCTCACTCCATCATGAAAAAGGTGAGCCTGGAGTTAAAACAACGCGCTCTTTTTGAGCCCGTTTGATTTTTTTTCCTCTTTGAACTACAGTAAGAACTGACCCCTTGATGGCACGTTGCCCAGGGCCGGCTCCTCTCTGCCCCCTCTCTGCTCCTCTCTGCCCCCTCTCTGCTCCTCTCTGGCCCTTCTCATGTCCTCCCTCATCCCAACCTGCAAAATGTAAAAAAATAAAACACACAAAGCACAAATAAACACACATCATGCAAAATCCTGCCAGTGTGGATCAGAGTAATAATACAAATCTTGTAAAACACGAATCGCTTGTGTCCTGTTGTGAAGGGTGTGTTGGTTTTTATGGTGTGTGTAGAAAGGAGGCTCGGGCCTGAAACCCTATCTGCAGACACATTAATCCCCCAAGTCTGGATTGGGATGGGTGTAGCTTTCGGCAGAGAACATCCTGGAACTGCGCGTTAATAGCTTTTACCCTTGGTGTGTTTTTATAGGTAAACTGCAGCTTTCACGCACAGGGAAGCTTGTGCTGCACTCCTGGGGTGCTTGTGTAGAAAACAAATGCACTTTAGATTATTTCAAGTTGGGTGCTAAGAGAGAAAAATGTGATGGATAATCACAGCTGTCTAAAAAACATCTTCATTGTGTTATTCAGTTCAGTCTTCGACCACTAGAGGGCAGCCGAGCTGTAAAAATATCATTTTAATTTACTGAATTGTACAGTGCTCGAAGTTTAAATTGATCATAATGTGTTCTGGTGGAATATCTGATATATAAATAATTATAAATAAGGTCTAAATCACGTAAAAGTCACTTCTGTTAACCCATTTCAGAAGATCTTTGTTCCAGCGGATCGTCTAATCCTCTCCCCTGAAACAGGATTACATCTGACAGCAGCAGCAGATTCCTAATGTTCCCAAAGATTTCCAGGCCATCTGCTCCCTCCCCGCAGGATTCACTCATTAATGGATTTCTGAAAACTCAGAATTTCTGTTCAGAACTCACAGAGTTGGACACTGAAGGATGTCGACTGGCCTCAAGTTCTCTGGTGGCCGATACGTCTTTGGTCCAGGCATCGACCTTCTGCTGGAGAGAACTTCCTGTCTGCGACACACACGCGAGCACGGTTAAACTCATCAAGGGCAAAGTTACCACTTAATTAAAGTGAGCTGGGGAATTCAATTCTTCTCCTTCAGGGTTGTTGGAGAAGCTAAAAACAGCTAGCATTCATGGTTGGGGCTAATGTTCAGAGCTTCGGGAGGTTGAGGACACTCTACTGGTTTGGGTTTGGTCGCCATAGCGACTAGCGGTTCTTTAAGAACAGCTGGACAACAGCAGTGGAGAGCAGGTTCAGGGAGACCTGCTCACCTTTAGTTCCTATGAACTGACCTAAAATAAGGGCATCAAATAAGCAGCAGAACTGGACAATAAAAAACAGAAACAGAGACTGTAGCTAAAAAAAACAACCAGGAGACGTTCTGGCAGCAGAAAAGGAACAAGGAAGCTAAAAGAGGCTACAAAGGGAGCAATTAAACGCACATCTGTGTGTAAATGGCACTTCACAGCTGCCCGTTTTGTTCAAAGTGCTGATTTCTGGTAAGTTTTTTAGAGTTTTTCTTTCTTTTTTTCGTATCACCAACTGTTTACAGCTTTTGTGTGTGTGTGTGTGTGTGGGGGGGGGGGGGTTATGTTTAACCTGCAGGAGCGTCAAGTGCCCTTTATGTTCCAGTTGATCGGATTTATTGCTGCCACAAAGTGTGTCAGTAATGAAGGGAAAAGTGAGCAGTGAGTCCAGAGTCCAGCCAACCAGGGAGCCGCTGCCTCCTTCAGCCGGCGCAGTTCAGGTGTGAAGATTTTCCTTCAGGAACTTTCTCCTGTTGTTATTGCTGATCATAAAGGACCATCGCTGACCGTCTGGGGACAGTGACCAGATTATCCAGGGCCGCATCTCAAGCTAAACTCGCCACGCAGGTGTGCCTTAGCAGCGATCGTCTCCAGTGATTCAATGCGACTTCATTTATTGATCGATTTCTCACGCAATGAAGAAACCTTGAGCAGGACCAAGCTCCGGCTGGTGGTAAAGGAGGAGGAGGAGGACAGGAAGAAAGAACAGGCAGATACAGCCTACGGTGTAGCTCCAGGGCACCTTGTTCATGAGGTGTGTGATGGACTGGACGAGGCCACAGTGCTTCTCTGCCAGGAACCGATGGCGCCTCTCCTCCTCCTTCAGAGCCTCCTCGTTGCTCCTCTTGAGGAACTGCAGGTACTCGCCCTGATCCTGCCCACAGTGGGGGATTTATGTTACTCAGGGCCGACAGACAGACTGCAGAGAGACGGGGGGACCGACCGAGTTGTTCCCTCGCCACAGCTGCCTCTCCAGGGCCGTCGCCTTGTTGTGGACCTCCATCTCGTAGAACTTCCTGCTGTCCTGCTCGGCAGAGATCTCGTATCAGGCACTCCTGCTTCTCTATCGCCTCCATCCCTGTATGGGATGATCCGCAGATCCTGCTAACGTCTGAAACTCACCGATATGAAACTTCTGTCCTGTCTGGTGTTGTTGTCCATCTGCCGAATGACCTCGATACTGAACCACTGCAACTGGAAGAAAGACGCGGGGAATCGTCAGAGAGCCGAAGTCACGAATCATCCGGAGGGGAAAAGTGGTAACGTACGACTCCGTCCAGCTCCACCGTGAATCTTCTTTGGCTCTCGGAGATCTGCATCAAGACTTCGCCTGAAATGAAGGGGGATGATGTCACGGAATGGATTTTTGTGTTTCCTGAACCCAGACAGTGATAACTGTTGCCATCAAATGTGTTACCATGGCGACTAATTACGTTCAAATAGACACATTATGACTGGAACAGGCCTATTTTGTATTTCAGTCAAGCTGTGTTAGATCTCATGTTGATCAGCGACTAATCACTGGCTAAATGTCATTTTCAGGCAGCGATGGCGGTCTCTAAACCGCCGCCCACCCTCGTCTATTATTCATGGCGCCTGATCTAATAAATCTCATAAGGCAGTTCCGCCTTCATTTCCTTTTCGCCCTGAGCCAAACGCAAATATGAGCTCAGCCTGAGCTTCTATACACACGCAGTGAATGTTGCCCGGCCCTGCGCCGCCTGCTCAAGGGCACGAGGGCACGAGGGCACGAGGGGCTTCTTCACCGGCCCAACTATCATGTGGCAAATAAAAGATTGAGCAGTAAAAAAAAAAAAAAAGCGTGCTTTTTTTGTAAAAACAACTGGGATACAATAACGGGACAACAGTAAAAACACAACATAAACACAGGCGCGATTGTAAATGCTCGCACATCTGCTCAGCGAGGTGTGATGACACTTACCGAGAGAGCGCGAGGACACGGTGTGCAGCGCCTTCTCTCCAATCTTTGAAAGAGCTCCAAAGTACGCATCGCTAGTAGAGGCGAAGGCTAAAACACACCAAAATAGCAGTTATAACAGCAAACTCTGCTATGTTCTGGTGTTGGACAGCGTCAGCACCAGTGTTATCACTGCTGCTCACTACCTGGATTATTTCATCTCCTTCACACATGAGTATTTTAGCGCTGGTAGTTTATAGCATTATGGCTAAAAAGAGCTCCAGTTACACAACTCTCAAACAGTGTGCACGGTGTTAGTGGGCAACAAAGCACTGCATTCAGCCACACACAGCATAAGAGTAAAATAATTGCGTGTAAATACCCGGCACACCTGGGTGATTTGGCTAACTGTTAGCGGCCGGCGAAGCGGCTAACAGCTAACACACACGTGCATCCAAAGGTGCAGAGTCCAAAAACAAAGCGCGGGGTCTGTTCATGGAAATGACACCAGCAGCATATCAAAAAGCAGCAGCTGCTCACTACAACGTCTGGGTGGATGCTCGGTCACCGTGGGCAACACCCCCCGACTGCCCCCTCCATGGTGAGAGCGTTGGAGCAAATGTGCGTCTCTCTGGGGCATTTCTCATTTCCTGCAGCTCATATTATTATTAACAGCGCCGGTATTTTAACTCCCAGTGGCAAAAGAGAGAAATGAAATCCTGACGGGTTATTTCTCTCTTTAATTACAATTAAACTTGTGTTTTTCTAAACAGGGTTTGTCACAAATGGGATGTTTACCATTAAATGTTCCTCTATGGATGGATTATATCATCCCTCCCTCCCTCCCTCCCTCCCTCCCTCCCTCCCTCCCTCCATCCATCCATCCATCCATCCATCCATCCATCCATCCATCCATCCATCCATCCTCCCTCTGCTTATCTATTTCAGTCTATTCCAGCAGTCACTGGGAGAGAGGTAGGATTACATGACAGGACACGCACGCACGCACGCACGCACACACTTGCGCGCACACTTAGAGGAAATTAAGTGTCTCCAACCAAGCTAACATGTAAGTTTTTGGACTGATGAAACTGGAGAAGTCCCAGCCTGCTACTGGTGAACCCTGCAAACTCCATGTAGAAAGACCAAACGTGGAGTCAAACTCATGAGCTTGTTACTATGGAGCAACGTTGCTGCCCACTGCACCACTGCGACTGCTAATTTGGAAAACTTGGGGGGGGGCAAAAAATACTTTAATTTACTTTTATTAACTTCAGCACTGCAAGATGTTGTTAAGGCCTAAAACATGGGAGAGGAGGGAGGTCGTAAAGCTCGCCGCCCTGTGCAAGAGACTGTGCTGACTCAGGCGTCTCCCAGCACACGTGGGGATCTCAGGGCCTCTCGCTGTAGCTGGCCTGGTATTTTATTGCCTCTCCATCATAATCTGTGAAAACGTGTCTACAAAACCGATTCTGCGCCTCATCTTTGCAGCCCAGAACGGAGAGAAAGAAGCGGAATAAACCAACCTTCCCAACTTTGATCGAGAGATACAGCAAATCGCACTTCCTTGTTTCAGCCTGTTTCTCGGATAAAGCTGGAAAGGCCTTGGCAACGGGCCAAGAACGGAGGTTATATTGTAACAGCGCCACTATATTCCCAAAGCTTGTGGACTTTGGATTAAGGTGCAGTGACGGGCCGCCGCCCGTGTGCCGCTCGCTCTGCCGCGGCAGCTTTTATGCTACAAAACCCCCGTAAATGCTACTAAACTCTCGGCTCTGTTGTCTTTTCCCGCTCCTGGACTTACCTCTGAAGGCCTGGATGTAGCTGTTGCCCAGGGAGACCAGTTTCTGCAGGCTTGGGTTGAAATCCTCCACTAAGTTCTGTTCCAGACACACAAAAGCTCACTGTCATTTCTGTTGTGAAAGTCATACAAACTTTAAGAAGCAGAATCAATATAATCCATCTTTAATTCAATCTGTATTTATGAGCAGGAGCCAGTGGAGCGCACAGGCGACCGGAGAGTCCCTGGAGTCACCGAGCCGGAAATACTGACTGAATATGAATTCGCTTCATGTTTGCCCGACAGAAACAAAGTCAGGGAGCGGAAAAGTGGTTATGCTTCCCCAAAAACTGTCTCCAGTTTATGAAGAGGCGTTCAAGAAATCCCACCGGAGCTGCTGGGATCTTTATTCCACCACCTGCTGCTGATCGGAGCTGTAGCACCTACCGAGTAAACCCTCAGGGTGGAGCGATGCAGCTGGTCACCGTGAAACGCCGACATGTTGGTAGCAAACGTCTGGGCTCCTGGATGTCTTATACCAGCTGGAGAACGCGCCCAGGCTGAAAGGGAACGTGCTGGGCTGGACACGGGGCGGTGGAGCTCAGGGCGTTAGAAACGGACACCAGCGCAGCTGAGAAAGAGTGGGGTAAATAATTAAACAGGAGCTGACCATAAAACCACTGACATGGGATGTAAACCATGACTGTGTGCGTGTGCGCGTGTGTGTGCATGTGTGTGTTTTCCATGGTTCTTCCTCTCAGACTGATGTGGTTGCACAGTAACTGCACACAAACAAACACAAGGCTAGTCATTGATATGAATTTCATTACAGAGTAGTTTGCTCGGCTGTTGTCGTTTACAGGCCGCACCGCTCGAACCGGAGCAAATGTTTACACAGCTATGTAGAATTTGGTGTCTTGATGAATTTTTAACACACCAGGAGTGGCGATGAAGATGATGACATCACCCTGTAGGATCTGTAGAAGCTATAAATAATGAAATGATGGCCCATGTGTGTTTTTACGCATAAATAAAGTTGATCTGAAAAAGGTCACGCAGCCATATTTTAAGAGAGCGGCTTACCTTCTTTTAATGCTCCCTTTTCATTGGTGCACGCAGAGATACATTAAAAAGAAAAACAATATCCCATAATCCCACTGTAATCACCTCACATCTGATATTGATTTGCACGAGCACAAACGGCAGCAATGGCGACTCTGGCGGGGAGTTCTCCTCATGTTTGGACCCAAAGTTCAACAGCGACAACGTTATTGGTTTGTTGCCAGTTCTGTTATTATATTCACACCTGGTGCACGACTCCACCTGAAGTGCACGACCGCTGCGCACTTCACTGGACGGACGTTGCACTATTGCACGCTGGCGTTCTGGATTTTTCCCCCCACCGTGACAGAGTCATTGAACTCATCACGGAGGAAAATAGGCAGGGATTTATATGGTGTGGTGAATGTCATTATTTATGATGTGTGGTGGTATGGATAATCTATAGTGTGGTGAGGACAGGAAGCAGAGGAGGAGAGAGAGGAGAGAGAGGAGAGGGAGGGGGAGGGAGAGAGAGACCAGTACACTAGATGGCACCATCAACTAACTGAAGGCCTGACTGGAATATTAATCGTCCTACTAACACGTGCTGTCATTGTTCCCTTTTCTTCTGTTCCGTAAAGTTACGCCTTTTCTATCAAAGCTACATTCCCTCCATCAAACACATCCCATAATAACACTTTTAAACTAAACCCTTTAAACTTTAAAAATAGAATTGAAAACAACACACCAGTGAATCAGTCAAGCCCAGATGAAACCTGGTGGAGGGAGTCGCGCATTAACGCACGCGATGTTATCTGCAGCTCCTCCAGTCGTGATTGGTCACGGTTTCCTCTCTGATCCCGGTTTTATTCGCCAGGTTTGCGAGCAGATTATTTATCTCTGCTATCTGCTCAATAATGAGGCGAGATGTGAAATAATAGGCGCGCATAAAAGATATTAAATCAGAGTTGTGTGGAGTCCTTTTGAGGTCCTTTACCTCCAGGAAAAGTCGGCAGAACTAAATTAGCATCAGCACGCCATCACTCTGTCAGTGTCGCTACAGGCCGCGGCCATCTTGTGTTTGCGTTTGACGGTCAGCTCGCGAAGTTTGGGGGTTTGAAAAGAATTGTCCTGTTGGTCGTGGTGGAGGATGTGATCTGTAGCAAGAGGAAAAGAAACCTATTGGTACCAAAGAGGAGCAGTTCCTCACAGTGATGGGTCGTCCCCTATGGTCAGTAGCAGGACTGCACATTTTGGAGTTCCTGACTCCTGTCCCTATGAAGTTTAAACTGGTTGATTCTTCAGGAGTGCATTTGCATGTTTGAAGTAAAGAAAAGTCATCTGTGCTCAGTGGTGAACGCTCCACCAAACAGTCTGCTTTCAAGCGCAGATGGGTTGCTGCCCACGGTCGTAAAGGTCGAAGGTCACTCCTGTGATGAATCCAGCTTTTCCGAGCTATATGACGAGCATCTTTCAGACAGCAGCATCCAGAACACTCTCTTCTACCACAGAAAAATGGCTTTTTTCAGTACAAACCCTTTTATCAGATCTTCACGGCCCAGTGGACTCGACTTGACAGAAGAGTCGTTTAGAGCCATTAAACGAACCAACACGAGCAGAACTAACAGCTTTAACTGCCCACCGGATCCGCAGCTTGAGGTGATGCGCTCCATCCCTCGGAAATATAGGACTTTCTAATCATCTACAAACAGAACGCTCGGTGTTTATCGTGCCTGCGGACTTTCCAATGCGGATTTAGTTTAAGCTTCAGCGTTTCCCAGACTCTCGCCCATCTCCAGAGACTTGATCTGCTTTTAGTATTCTCACAGTCCGCTGAACACTGAGCTATTTTCTAACTGGTGGGATGTCTCACCACCCCCCCAACACACACCACCACCGCCACCCAGCCCATATCGCAGCTTCTCTTGCCTGCCACTTTTGAGCTTGCCTTAGCCTAGCCCACCACTCTTCCGGCGCTGCAGCCTGGCGACTGTTTTTACGCCTGCGTGTGCGCATTGTTCTGCTGCCATTTTAATGAAAAAACTCTAATGGGCTCTGCAGCATCCCCTCAAGGCCACCAGGCTGCTGCCGCTCCAGCTCCACCGGAGCCCTGAAGCTGAGTTACTGCCATCCACATTATATATCACACGAGGAGCTAATTTTTGCAGAGCAAGGGAAATAATGAGCTGGGGGGAGGCAGTAACACAATATACAGATTGTTTTGCTTGCAGGGACCCCCAGTTAAGTTCTGCATATTTAATGAAGAGACTCGGGGAAGAATTAGCAGACAGAGGTGGAGGTAAGGCAATATTAAGGTTTTAGACAGAAAGCATGTTAATGGAGAGAGGAGCTCTCTCTCCTCCTCTCTCCTACTCCTCTCTCTCTCCTCTTTCGGAGGACATGCGCGTTGGACAGCTCGCCTGCTTCTGAATGTTTTGACTCCATGATCATCAATTATGTTGCGGAACTCTTTTCTACTCGCCTGCTCTGGGGGGAAAGGTTGGAAAAGTGGCCGGACCGTTTGCGTTTCTCCCATGCCTGAGCTCGGTCTGATACTTTCCTTTCCCGCGGAGTTGGCGCCCTAAATTATTAGGTTTTTCTAATATCGATCGCGCCCGCCGCCACCCTGAAGTTCATCGTTGTGATTTTGGCCGCCGGGATGGTGGCCTTCATCGGAGCCCGTTATCTGCATCATCGCAGCAGTTACACCCGGATCGTCCAGGGCTGCCGCGGCGCAGCGCCAACCTGCCGCCGACAAACCACTCGCTGTATCCGGAGACAGCGGCGCAGACCCCCGCTGCACCGGGCTCCGTGGCCCGGGTGGGCTCCATGGGCGCTCTCCATGGCTCTGAAGCGCCGACCTACAACATCGGGCTTGGAGGGCTGGATGGGGTGACTGGACTTACAGGACATGACCCAACCGTGAGCCGGCTTATCTGCACCCCAATCCCCGCCGGGGAGTGCAACCCGAAAAACTTTCAGCAACAAGCTGAAGACCCGTCGCTTTACGCGGGGGAGATATGGGGTCACCTCCGCAACACGGCGGAAGAGCTCCCGGCAGACGGTCCTGCAACAGAAGGACCAGATACTGACGGACCAGCGGACCATCCGGGAGCTGACGGGGAAACTGTTCGAGTGTGAGAAGGGGCAGGACGGCTGGAGCAGCGCGGACAGACGCGGGGGCGCCGGGGGCTGCTGCGGGGTAGGAACGCGGAGGATGGGGCGCAAACGGAGCGGATTATGGTGCGGGACAGTCCCGATCTGTCCCTCCGACAGCGTCCACCTGCTCACCATCAGGGCTGTGGATGAACTGGAGCAGGCGATCACTCAACTTAAAGACCGCATAGAGAGGCTGGAGGTGGGTATGGAGAACCTATAGATCAGCACATACCTGCCGACACAGATATGCAGCCTTGTGCACCAATGTGGGGGTGTTTTTTGAAACAGGAAAACAAGGGCTTCAGGTTATGTGCGAGGACATGTTGAAATAATCAGAGTTCAGTTGAAATCATTCTAATCCAATGACATGTTTTCAAATGTGTTACTATGCTGGGGGGAGGGGGGGCGAAAACAGATGAAAGCGAAGCAGCAAAAGACAGGAGGAGTAAAGAGGAGGGAGAGGAGAGATGCGAAAAAGATGGAGGAGGGGGAGGTGAGAGTACAGCAGGGTAGAAATGAAACATACCAGAATCCAATACCCACCTAATTTAACCCAGATTTGGGGGGGGGGGGGGGGGGGGGGAGAGAGTAAAAGGGCAGGGATGCATAATGATGGAGTTGGGCTGTTGTGATACTTGATATCAGAGATCAGGATGTCCGAATATGGATTCTGGCCTCTGTGCAGCATGTAGTCACAGCACACATGGGTCCAGCCATCATCTCCCCCCTGAGCCACGGCTGCTTTTACTACCCCAGTCACGTTTGGGTGTACAGCAGGTGCCCGGGCCGCTTCAGACCCCCACACCTCACCCTGAAACAGTGCATCCCCCCTGTATACTTTTAGATTAACATCTCCTGGTTTTACTCTGTTTAGAAGTGAAAATCACGATGGAGAAACACGTTTTTGCCGCTTCTTTGACCGCGCAGACACGGCTACTGAATTTCCTCTCTCAAACCCTTTTAGCACAGGCCTCCATTTCCACTCTAACCAGTGACAGGAACGTGCTGGCTTCCCTGATTTTAAATCTTTTTATTCCAGGAAGGAGTGAGTGTCCTGGTGGCCTGTTCATGTATTTCTGCTCTTCACCCAGTCGCTACTGGGAGATGCTCCAGCAGTCCCAGTGATCCCAATTAGAAATAAACAGCTTAAATTTAAAAAAAGGAATACATTAAGCTGCAAAATAAGGAGGCAATTATTCCTTCTTCCAGATATCCTCGGCTGTGTCAGAAATGCCACCATCCTTGCATTAAATTCACTACTTCGTTCACTTACCGAGAGGCTGAAAATCCACTTTCACACTGAGCTTGGAACGCCGTCACGGCTTCCTGTGATCAACACGCACCATCGACATTTGCTCCGCCCGAGTCATTTAAAATGGTCCTCGTATTAATAAATACAAAACGCTTTTCAGTTGAGGTACAACCGTGCCCTTAACACTTGATCATTAAATAATGAATATGGCGCTAATCTAGCTTCTCGTGCGCGGCTGCAAAGGATGATGGGATACATTACTTGTCTGGGGAGCTTCGGTTGTACACTACTTTTACCTGTGCATTAGGGGATACATGAAGTGTCCTAAATAGGGTACAGCGGTCCTCACTATATTCCAGAGCCCCTAAAATGGCATTTGCCCTATTTAGTGCACTATATAGGAGCTTGGGGGCCAGATCTTGTCTGATTGTGCTTTATTTACAGAGTAATTAACAGCCAGATTAGATTAAATTAAATTAGAACAGAAATACGTCGGCTGACCAGAATAAGATGTATCGTCGACCAACACTGACGACGGAACCGGTGTGGGAGGGCATTTGAAACAGAACCAGATTGTGCGTCCTGTCCCTCCTCTGCAGTCCGACATCGGCCCGTTTGCTCACAATCAGACAGAAGCAGGCGGGACGTCTGGCGACCCCGAGGGTTTGGCGGCCGGAGCCGGCCTGGGTAGGACCTGGAACGTGGAGGACGTGGAAGAGGAGCTGGAGAGGAAGCTGGAGCTGCTGGACAAAAATCGAAAAGCCCTGAGGCTGGAGGCGGAGCGGCACAGACAGGAAATCGACCGCGGCGTCAATGATCTCCACCATCGCGTCGTGGGACTGGAAGAAGGTGGGTTTAAAGAGAGGGGGAGAGAAGGAAACAGAAGCCTTGCTGGTCCAATTAAACCATTGCTGGTTTTTAAGATGAATAAATTATAGTGTAAAAAAAAAAAGATTAGAAAGGCTGAATGAAATCTGGGCCGAGCTGAAACGAAACAAAGCCAAACATCTCTGACGCCAACACACTTCGGAGCTGTTTCCCGATCCCGTAGTTCCACATTCACGCTGCCTCCCTGCAGGTATGCTGGGATCCTCCTTCCCAGAGGGCTTCAGGCTCTCCTTCCCAGCTCGGACCAACTACATGTACGCCGTTGTCAAGCGCTCTGTTCCGGCGCTGCGGGCCTTCACCGTCTGCATGTGGCTGCGGCCCGCCGAGGGGGGCATCGGGACGCCGCTCTCGTACGCCGTTCCCACGCAGCCCAACGAGCTGGTGCTCCTGCAGGGCCTGCACACCCCCACCGAGCTGCTCATCAACGACAAGGTCGGCCATTTAGAATATTTGTAAAACATACTAGTGGCATGAATGAACTATAAATTCCGTTTTTGATCGTCTCACCCAAAGCAACAGAGCGAATGTGACTTCATCCAGGTGGTTTATTTAGTAGCTTTAGCACAGATGCTAACCCGTAATAGAATTCTGTGCACATATATGGAAAACAGTGTGACATTTTACAAAGTATCTGAAACCCAATCCAATACCTGGAGCTTCTACTCTGCTCTGTGCAGAGCTCAGCCTCCTCCTGAGACTCAGTCCTCCGTATGAAACCCATTAGTGAGGTGAGCAGAATTTATAATGTGTAATTCAGATGAGGAAGCGCTCCTGATTAGCATACAAATAATGTGACCATGTGAAATAAAAAGGACAGTTTAGCAGAGAATTTGCATCTCCACAGCTCTGGAGGCGCGTGTCGCCGTCATTCAGTGGAGTCGTAAAGGAAACTGATTCCCGGAGGGTAAATTTCTCTGTCCTTGAGGGTAGAGAACGGATTTGGTGAATTAGGGAAACAAATTTTTCTGCTCTGAATGTTTGAGAGGGTAATTAAAAAGAGAGAAGCGGCTGGCGAGGCTGAAACAGGGACGAGGTGAGATTTTCTCGAGTTTTGGGTTTTGATAAAGGAACCCATCTATATGTGTTTCAACACGCTCGTTTAGTCTAAAACGCTAGACGATAACCTCCTATTTCGTCTCTTTGGGTGACTTGTTGCCTGCGTAGGTGGCGCAGTTGCCCTTAAACCTTTCCAGAGGCAGCTGGCAGCACATCTGCGTGAGCTGGAACCAGAAGGGAGGAACCTGGCAGGCCTACCAGGGCGGGAAGCCGAGGGGCGAAGGTCACTCGCTGGCAGCCGGGCACCACATCAGACCCGGAGGAGTGCTGGTACTGGGGCAGGAGCAGGTAAATGAGCCCCAGAGGGTGTTATGGCGCACAGAATTCTTTCTGGGCCATGAGTGTGTTTCTTTAGGCTGACTTTCTTTTCCTTGCTCCCCAGGATTCTCTGGGTGGAGGCTTCGACTCGTCCCAGGCCCTGGTGGGAGAGCTGTCTCAGGTGGGCCTGTGGGATAGAGTCCTCCCGCCCAGCCAGGTGGCCAGCCTGGCCCGCTGCAGCAGAGTGCACCAGGGCAGCGTGGCCTCGTGGGCCGAGAACCTGGTCGAGGTTCACGGTGGAGCAGCTAAAGAAGCCGGGGAACCGTGTACCAAACACAGCAGGAGCTCTCAGTGACTGATTCAGAATAAAGGGAAGGAAGGTGGGGTGAAGGAGGAGGGATACTGTTCCTAACACTGCCTCAGTTTTCTGATTCATTTCATGCCTCACTGACATAAATATAATGTTCAATAACAACCTGTACATCTATGGGATGATCAAGCTTGTGGAGCCGTCTGTAGCTGCCATCGCGGAGGTCTGCAGGGGATAACACTTGACAAGAGTTTCACCATGTAAAGTTCAATTTTTGAAAATTCAATTTTACTTTCTGACCACTTTTAGCTAATTAGCAAACGATTACAAACTAGTAGCTACTGAGAAGTTAATCAACTGATCAGCAATAACATAGACTGGTTGGCTAAATGACCATGATCGTCTAGCGAACAAATAACGTAATTATCCAATTTTGGAAGTGACTGATTATCGTTATAGCGTCTCTTGAGTCTTTATACAAGACAACAGAAATCCTGGTTACATTTGAATTTAGTTTTTTGATGTAAGTAGCATTTAGCTACATGCTGGCAGCACGTGTGTGTCATGTACTATGTATTCAAAGAAAACATCAATTTCCTTCATAACTCTAAGGACACCTTACAACACATGAAATTATTACATTGGTTCTGTCCTTCACTTCTGTACTGTCACCAGCTTGTTTGTGCTAATGTGCTAACATTTTAGCCTGTCCAACATAAACCAGTGGATTTTTGTCCTCCACTTCACCACAGTGTTTTAAAAGCACTAAGCGAGTGCACGCTGAGCGCTCTTTTGCGCGACCTCACGAATCTTGCTCCAAGGAGACGGCGCTAATCAGTGCACAGCAGCGCCGCCCTCGCCCTGCAGAACTCCGACCTCCCGCACGCCGAGCAGAAAAGAAACTGTGATTCCGAGTGAAATTAGAGAACCTTTCCCAAAAGAAGGCAGAGCTATTTGCTCTGATGCTGCCGCGCTAACAGAGAGTGTCTTGACCTCCGCGATGGCAGTGAAAGGTTGACGACAAACATTGAGAACAGGGTGGAAATAGCAAAGAGTAGATGACGCCAAGGAGTCGGTGATGAAAGAGGAGGACAGGAGGAGACGAGTGAATGTTTACACCGCTGCACGTTATATTTATAGACCTGTAATGTCTGCTACTGCACAGTTTCTGCTCTACCGGAAAGATCTGAATCATCAAACGTCTCCTCACCTGCGAGGAGGTGTTTGGGGCCATCGGATCTCATCACCTTACGTTAGCTTTTAATTGGTTCCTGTCTTGTAGCTGCGACGAGCATGATTGTGGCCTCTGTAATTCCACGATGTCAGTTAACGTCTTGCAACTCTTCTGCGTGTCCTGCCGTCCGTGCATGAGCTGTAGGCTGCGTCCGACTTACTGTCCTGTAGTGGAAAGTGCCTGTCGGGGTGAATGTGCCCTTTTAAAGAACCGGTGGCTTTAGTAGTCCTGGTGGAGAGCCGGCGCTGGGAGAGGGTCTGAACCGCTGCAGCAGCAGCGTTTTATCGGTTCCCCTGGTGCATTATTAAGATTTAAACGGCTGGGTGGGTTATTGGAAATCACTGACGCGCGGCTTGTGCGAGCTGCCACCAGACTGATGCTAAATCGGGGTGGAAATCATCCCTCTGCCAAACCGCGTCTCTGAGGACGCCTCTCGGTTCTTTTATGCCTGGCGTCTGTTCGGCTCTTGCCAGGGTCGGTTGTTTTTCAGCTTCCTGGTTGTGATGTTGCATTGTTCTTTTTTACACTTAGTGGGGCTGAAAGCTTTTCTTTAACTCTCTTGGTGACGTCTGTCTTTTCGTAAATGCCCTTTTTTTTGGTTTCACTCGATGCTTTGGTATCTACTTTAACGTCCCTGTCCGTATAAATACTGTATATCTCTGTCTGTATTGTGTTGTAATCTTCTCCAATAACAAACCCTTTATTAAAAGCTCACATTTTCAGATGTGACGACTGTGTGTCTTTCCTCAAACACGATCAGGTCCACCGCTCACTTAAATGAGATAGACGAAGATCCGGGAGATTCGCGCCGCTAACACGGTCCTAAACACAGTAAGTATAAAGTGTCATTGTCTATTTCACGGCTTGACACAGGACATCGAGCGTGAACACATCATCCTTGGCTACATGGCAAAAAGGAAGCCGGGTATTTTTGGAAGCCTCAGCTCTGTGTTAGATACTCAGCTGCCATGGAGGAAGCTTCTATTTCTGTGGCACGTGGAACAGTTGTGAGTGAGCGTTTTAGATGGATATTCCACAGAAGAGGGGCCCAGGAGAGGTGGACAGGTGGATGGATGGTCCTCATATCAGCAGTGCCTGCGCTGATGCCTGCACCCGACAGTGTTGCATTTATTGATTCTCTTCTTGCTTTGCTGTCGTATTGCTCTGAGATGGGATTCACATTCCATTAATGCAAATAAGGATGAAGATTTAAAGCCCGCGGCACAGCAGCGTGATGGATCACTAAAGGCCTTCTCCCTTCCATTGAATCATCGCAGCCATCTTCCTCTCCAGCGCCTCTGGGGAACTCCAAGATGGGAGATGGAAGCCCTCCAGCATGACTCGGGTCCTCCTCCTCTTCCTCTCCTCCTCCTCCTCTCCTCCTCCTCTCCTCCTCTTCCTCTTCCTCCTCCTCCTTCTCTCCTCCTCCTCCTCCTCTTCCTCCTCCTCTCCTCCTCCCTCCCTCTCCTCCTCCTCCCTCTCCTTCCTCCCTCCTCCTCCCCTCCTCCTTCTCCTCCTTCTCCTCCTCCTCTTCCTCATCTTCCTCCTCCTCTTCCTCCTCCTCCTCTCCCTCCTCCTCCTTCTTCCTCCTCCTCCTCCTCCCTTCCTCCTCCTCCTTCTCCTCCTCCCCCCCTCCTCCTCTCTTCCTCATCTTCTCCTCCTCCTCCTCTTCCTCCTCCTTCTCCTCCTCTCCCTCCTCCTCTTCCTCCTCCTTCTCCTCCTCCTGCCCTCCTCCTCCTCTTCCTCATCTTCCTCCTCCTCCTCTTTCTCTCCCTCCTCCTCCTCTTCCTCCTCCTCTTCCTTCTCCTTTCTTTCTCCTCCTCTCCTCCTCCTCCCCCTCCTCCTCCTCTTCCTCCTCCTCCTCTTCCTCCTCCTCTCCTCCTCTCCTCTTCCTCCTCCTTCTCCTCCTCCCCTCCTCCTCCTCCTCCTCCTCCTCTTCCTCCTCCTCCTCTTCCTCATCTTCCTCCTCTCCTCCTCCTCCTCCTCCTCCTCCTCCTCCTCCTCCTCCTCTGTTGTTTAATGTAATATTGGACCAAAAGGAAGACATACAGAAAATAACTCTTTCCCTCTGACACCGGTGATTTTACCTGTCAGTTGGAACCGGTTCCATATAAAACCGGTTTGTTTATGTGGAAGCAGAACCCGTGGCTGCAGCACAGATTTAACTATGACCTCTGGGTCCCTGCGAGCGACCACCGGAGGCAGGAGATGATCTGTGCTGTTGGATTACTAGTCTAATCCATTGTGATCCACCGGGAGAAGAATTGCAATCATGTGTAAATCCAGGATGGGACTAGATTGATCTCTGAATCTTGGCCAGGATGTAAGCGTCCCCACTGTTTAAGATCTGTGCCGTTCAGGCTCCAGTCCGTTGTTTTTCCAGGCTTCTTCTATAGATGAACGACGGACGGAGGGACGATGATTGACGATTTCTAGCTTTAACGCTTCAGCAGGGAGCGTCTTTCGATGATCTGCTACTCAGCTTGAATAAATTTTAGGAGAAAACTGTTTATTTATCATCCTTGGGATTATTTAGCCTGTTCCTGCTGTACCGTTTTTTAAGAGTGTAGCTAAACTGAAGTCCTTTTGAAATCTTTGGGCTGCTTATTCCTAAAGTCAGCAGCGCCTTTAAGGAACGTCGAGCATCGGAAGCCAGTGAGATTTACCAGCCTGGTTACAGAGGAGGACTCTCTAGATCATTGATACTGTGCAGCCGTGCGTGCTCCTGTGTGGCTGTGCATGACGGCACTACTGTTATATCCTTCGAAACACAAAATCCTGACAACAAATACAGAGCTGCATCCACAATAACGAAGCAGACTCGGCACGCCGCTGCCGTCCTTCCCTTCCCCGCCTATTAAGCTAATGAGCACCTCCCACCCGGGGGAGATGACATATATGGTGTCGTGCCTTTGACCAAACTCCTAACGTGATCCAACTGTGCGATGAGTTCCAAGAATCGGAGGTTGTTCCTTTTCCCACAACGGTTGATAATGGCACCGTCCAAAGTTGGTCTTACTCCCCCCAAATCCCCCCTCCTCCGCATCATCTGAAGCGTCCGCTGTGCCAACGTTGCTCCATCTGTGCGGGAAAGCAACGTGCTGCCCATGTGGTCACTCTTCTCCGGGACTCAAGTTGGCTCAGAACGTCTTCGGAGAACCCAGGAAGCAAAAGCACCTGCTGATGGTTTGTAAATTAGCCCCCACTTGGGCAACAATGATCACATTTACCCCCATGCTGTGTACTTGGAAGGCAGCGGGACAGAAATCCCCCTCTGCCTGAGCTGTGACCTCTGGGTAATTAGGCTGCCTCCTATTTCCTTCAGTTCCTTGGCTGCTAGCAGGATCGTTGGCTCTTTGATGAATAAACCAAAGCATCAATGGCTTTACCAGCCATCGTTTTCCTCCTGTGCCCCCACCCTGTGCTTCCCCCGTCAGCCCAGGCTGTACCGACGGCATCAGCAGTGACCTCAGACTGATCCCGCCGCTCCGCTGTAATTACACGCCGCCGCGACAGAAGCTGCCATCGGCCCGTTTGTGCTGCTGCATCCTCTGCTCCACGCGGGGCAATAAACAAGGATGGACCGAGGGAGGCAGTGATCAGAGGCAACAGTCTGAGCCGTGGCAACACTCTCGAGCAAAGCGTTACCAAAGCCCGCAGCTGGCCGCAGCGTTCATCGGGAGATGGAGAAAGCAACGCAGAAAGCGGTGATGTGAGGATAACAAACGGCCGCTGCCTCCTATAGGGCTGCCGCGCACGTGATCGTGGAAAAGGTCAGTGAGGAGTCTGCGTACGGCTGAAACTGCCGAGGCCGATGGGAAAAAGACCAGATTAATCGTGTCTGATTCCCTTTATAGCCGTCTCACTGGTTCACGTTTCGTGGTCACTCCCTTTGTTTTTAATTCATTTTTTCATTTAAATATCCCCCACTCAGCAGTTTCCCTTTTCAGGGACACAGATAATCCACCTACTCATCCTCCCACATGGCACACACACACACACACACACACACACGCACACACACACACACGCACACACACACCACAAACACAGAATCCCTACAGAGACAACCATCTGGACCCGGAACACACCCTCCTCTTTCTCAGTCTCCATCTCCCTCAGTTCTCATATAATAAGCAACTGGGAAAATAGAGAAATGGGAAGCAGAACCAGGATAATCAACCAGGCAATGGGATAATCCCAGTCCGCTTATCACCTCAGCCGAGGAAGCTTGTGACGACCGGCCTCTGTGTTTGTAAATAACTCGAAAAGTTAAAGATTTGAGTCAAATTTTCTGGAAAAGTCAATCATGGGCCAAGGAAAAGAGGATTTAAATCTTGGTGACATATCAGATTCCAGAGGGATTTCACCTTTGTTCATCCAAACATTAAAGTAGAAGGGTTTGATCGTAAATTGACTGATATGTAACCTTTTATTACTACTGCCTATATACTGTACAGACTCTACTACGGGTGTGAGTTACATTATGTGGGGGAATGAGCTGCTTGGCGGAGGTCTGAGCCGGACGGCTGCTTATTTTGTGTTCTCATCACATCAAAATATGGATTATACAAACACACACATTCCAATGTGTTGTCAATAATGTCTCCTCCTAAATGCTGTTGCTAGGGATCAGGAAATCCCATTAAAGTTGAATCATTTTCATCGGTAATCATTGCACTGTTGACCCCGTTGGCCAGTTCTAGCTGGCTCAGCTTTAGTGCTCTGCTGCTCTAATCAGAGCGGAACTGCCCGAGTTAAATATGTTGTAATGAAATAAAGGATAATATTATGAGTCCGCCGGTGTGCTGGATGTCTGACAGCATGGACGATCAGAACCTAAGGAATAATTAAATGCTGCACTCGTGTTGAATAAACGTGAGGGGAGCTTCTAACACTCGTGTCCAATTCTATTGTGGAATCCACCGCAGATTAGACTTGATACCAATGTTTAAAACCTTCGCTGGGCAATTATTTCCTTTCAAAACATCTTCTTTGAATTGCGTTCCTCTTTCTGTTTCCATTTATATCCTTTTCTTTCTCATTACGGCCATTTTGTTTGCAGCAAACACCCTCTTTTATATATATCTGTTAGATATTGTGGCTAATTTCCCCAGCAGCATGACTCCATAACTCCTGGTAACATTTAATCCAATTGAAACTGTTTGTCCATGTCTCTTTGTACAACTGCCACGTTTCCTAACATACCCTTTAGATTGGACGAGATTAGATTAGTCACTCTTAGACTGAAACTTTCTGATTTTGTCATTATTTGGCACATTTACACAGCGTCTGTCTTCAAACTGCAGGAACTCTCATCAAAGCCACGTGTGATGCAAAAATAAGCCGGAACATGAGGGAGTGTGGGACCAAAATGTGTGGAAAAACTTGGTCACATGTGAGTAGAAGTTCTTTTGGCATAACACACAAACAGAGTGAGTGTGTGTGTGTGTGTGTGTGTGTGTGAGAGAGAGAGAGAGAGAGAGAGAGAGAGAGAGAGAGAGAGAGAGAGAGAGAGAGAGAGAGAGAGTTCAGGCTAAAAGTAAATGCCCTGCAGCTAGCTTTCTGCAACTGAAATATGAATGTATGGTGCACCCAGTCACCCTCTAGTCCTAGATTAGATTTAAGAGTGTGTGTGTGTGTGTGTGTGTGTGTGTGTGTGTGTGTGTGTGGTGGTGGTGGGGGGGGGGGGCTTAGACCTGTTTAAAAATTCATTCAGTTTCTATGTATGTTACGCCAAATATTTTACAAATGACACAACAGTGTTCTCAGAGAGCTTCCAGTGCCATCGGGAGAGGGACACACACACACACACACACACACACACACACACACACACACACACACACACACACAAAGCCTCTCCTGTGTCCTGTGGGTGTTAAATGATCAAATATAGAATGGCTCTACTGTAAAGATTATAAAAAAACAGTAAGAAGTGTTGGTGGGAGCTGCTTCAGATGCAGCACTTCACTTCAGAGGGTCCTACATATGCAGCATGTGTAGCATATTTATTCAGGACACACGGCACCTGCTGATCATGGGTAATTTGGCCTTATAGGGAACAATAATTCCATTTTAGGATGATGCAAAGCTGGCGAGGCCCGCCAGGTGGAGCCCCCTACAGGCCAGATCTCTTACTGCAATTGTGCTTTTGAACATTTTGTAACCATTGTTTCTGTATAACTCACTCCTCTCCTGCATTCTATGCACATAGCGTCTCCATTGTGAGTGATGGGATTAAAGTCTATATGCCTGCTCCAGAACAAAGATGCAGCTTAACCGTCTCGTCCATGTCTCCATACCAAAAGCTTTTCATTTCAAAGACTTGCCGCATTTTTACTTTCCCACACCGAAGGCTCTGTCTGTGAGATGTGATGACCTCAGACCCCTCCTCTTTGGTCGCGTGTAATAATCTGAGCCCACAGGATAAGTCCCTATTTGACTGTCACTTTAAGAAAGGCAAATAACTGTAATTTGTTTAAGTGTCAATTAAGTGTTAATCACATTATATTTAATTAATTATATTTATATTTCCTGACCCTGCAATCTAAACCTACACCAGGTGGTAGAGTAACGCGGACACATAATTAACTTTACCATGTTTGGTCAGATAGTGTCTCTTTCATTTAAAGAGATGAAGCAAAAACTCAAATTCTACTCCGTGTGTGTAGGAAGAGGAACGTCGAGCAACAGAATCACAATACCGGTAATGACAATAAAATCGTCATTAGATAAAATCTCCGTGTGCACCAGCTCAGCCTGGGAATGTCAGGCTATGTGCTGCTGCCTGGCATACTGATTTATTCCATCTTCCCCTATCTTTGCACAGGTGACTGAACTCCTGATGTCAGGTAGACTCGGTAATATAAAGACCTTGTGTAACAAAAAAGGTCACTGCTGGGTCACTCTCAGAGCAGGTCCTCACTGCTGGCTGATGTGCTCTCCTCTCTCTTCCCGACCTTCTCCCTCGACCTGGACCCACAAAGACCCCGGTGAATGACTACAGGCCACTCCAGCATTACCATTTTGAGAGGGTGGTTCTGTCCCACATTCACCATGGACCCTCAGCAGGGCACCTACCTCTGCGTCAGATCCAAATATTAGACCATCTCCACAGCCATCCACATCAACCTCTCACTAAATCAGGTAAGAGACCTGCAGAAAACTTGGGACTGATCCCTAAAACAGAACTCTGGCTCACCTCCCATCAACCCTGAAGTTCTCTGCTGATGCCTTGGTGATGGAGCACATCTCTGGTGGTGGTGGAACATCTTCCAGGAAGGAGGTGGTTGGTGTGGTGACCTGGGAAGCCTCCGGAAATTCAGCACGCTTCGGCAAAGCTCCACAGCATGTTTCACAGCTGTATAGTTGAGAGCACCAGCGTTGGTACTGGGAGCTCCACCACAGGAGCATGACTGGTTACGATGTTTGCACAACTTTAGGACTGCATGAAACCGCTCTTTCCTTCGCATTTCCGCATTACATGAGTCTGACTGTCCACCTGACTTCACCCAGAGTGTAAAACACACCTGACGTTTCCCAATGATGCCAGTTAACGCCGGATGCTAACACTGTGTGTTAGCCTGGAGGAACTGCGGAGCCTTGGCGCCGGGGCCATGCATTAAACAACGTCTGGAATCTGTGACTTCCTCAATTTCAAAACATCGTTCTCAGCGCCACAGATGTGCAGAAACAGAAACGTAAATTTTGCATTTTGCCCTGCGCCTCGGATTTTCTCTGGAGTGCGTAGGACTAAAAGGGCCGGGGGCGTCGGCCTCAGTCCATCTGGCAAATCTCTGGCATTGAAGCCTATAAAAAATTACAGGCGTCAGGCTTTTATGAGGCATCTGGCCAATCAACATACGTTTTCCCAGCTAACTAATGCAATTATAGTTTTGAATAAGCAGCTAGAGAGATTATTGATAAGAGAGAGAGGACAGAGGCGCCTGGAGGACAAATGGAAATAAGTTAATGATCAGAATTATTGCGGGTTTAACTCTGATATTCCACCTCTGTGATCAAACTAGTAAACCTGCTTCTTCTGTTTTTATATCTCTCGCTCTCACTGTTCTGTTACCTTCTCACCCTGCACATTGTTGCTCATCTCACCCACCTTTTTTATTATTTTTTTTTAGAATGTTTTTTTTTTTTAGAAAACAAATCCTCTCTCCTTTTCCACCCCGGATGAAATATTCATGCCATCCATACCAGGAGTGTGGGAGCAGCAGTCGGAGCCACAGGAGTGGATGCTTTCAAAGATTCCAGGCCTCTGGAAAAAGGGTCGTGGGGGAGGTGGAGAGGGAGTGGGTGGAAAGTGAGGGGAGGAATAAAGAAGGAAGTGAGCAGGTGTGAGGAAAGAGAGGGAGAGACGAGCCGTGACAGAGCCTGAGACGAAGAGAGGATGGAGGAGGATCAGTGAAAGACCAGGGAGCTTTCACAACACATCAAACGCCAGGCAACACATGATGAAACCCTTCACACACACACACACACACACACACACACACACACACACACACACACACACACACACACACACACACACACACCAGTATTATAGTTGTAGATATCCCCTGTGAACAGTACTCATACTCACCCTAATTACTTAGAAATCAGTTATTAATGAGCTCATTAAAAACAAACACACAAATCACATGAGCTGGTCCAGTCACATGATCCCATCCCGGCACTAATGCGACTGAAGTGGTCCGGTAGTCACGTTCCCTCATTATCCTGAATGTGCTGAGTGTCCGTCCACCTGCGGGCTGAACGAAGGCTCACACACAAACACACACTCCAATTAGCCACCAAATTCTAGGTTGTTTCCAAGCAACCCGCATTAAAAGCTGAGAGGAAATGGAGCTTCAAAGCTTTGCTCTTGTTGCTCTGCTGTGATGTTTTATGTGCATGCGAATCACAAAGAAGGCAATAAAGAGGAGGGGAATTGGTTGCAACGTAGAGCGTGTCTTGTTATGTTTACCAATGCAATAAATTATAAATACAGAGCAAAAGTATAACAAAGTCTGGATGGACTGAGCAGCCTTTTCAACCAATAAACCTGAAAACCTGAATAACCGGGAGGAAGAAAAATACAGGTGTAGAACAAAGGATGAAATAACAAAGTCACTGATGCCAAATGGTTGGTACTTGAAATATGCAGCAGAGTGAGCGCTCTGTTGTTTGTTGTGACAGCGTAATAGTAATCAAAAAGCAACGTTAAAGGAACTCACCCACCCCCTAGTGGTAGGCTGCAGGAAATGTCATTAAACCCTCCCTCTTTAAATAAAAATAGGAAGAAATTTGAAGATTAAATGCCAATTTACTCCTCTTTTATCAGGCAGGGTCGTGATGCTGCATGAGCAGGAACCTCTGGTTTCATGATGTCACCTGTGAAACTGCTGGTGGTCACATCCCTGCACCTGCACGAGAAAAGCTCTTTATTCCCAGTAATGATCGCCTGTAGTCAGGCTGTGCCCTCTATGACTACGAATAGAATAGCCCCCCTGTTCAGAACCACCACCTAACCCCATACCATCTGTCCAAGCGTTTGCGTTTTAATCACATTTGTTGGGGAATGTTCTCGTGAGTTTGAGATCAGACCACAGCTAACAAACACTGGTGCTTTCTACTCCTACCGCGTCTGTAGTTGGTTTTTTACATTTACCGATTTTACATTACTAATTGTAAATGTAAAAAAAAAAAAACCTGTTAGGGAGAGAAAGAAAAACACTAGATTTGAAGTTACAATGGTGCGTTAGAGAAGGGGCTGGGAGAAAAGCAGGGACATATTTAAAGACAAAGCGTTGTTAACAGGAAGCGTTGATTAAACGCGGATCGATCCGTCAGGAGTGATGTGCTTTGCTGCCAGGTGCTAGCAGAACAGTAGGCAGGTGATGCTTCCTGGGGCTCATTAAAAGGAAATGAAGACAAAATCAGCTTTTAAAGCCCAAAGAGCATAAACACAACAGAAGAAAAATCTTTCAAGACAAAAAACCCCCAAAACGTCTGCTCCCCTGGCTGCACTGCACCAGTACTGTCATAAATATCAGCCGCCCGTATTGATCCGGGCAAACTAAAAGTTCATATCCTCGCTGCCTTCCTCCTCGCTGTGGGTCACGCAGACACGGGTCACCGCAACACATCAGATAACACACAAACAGGACAAACATCCAACCACACTGAAG
Organism: Takifugu rubripes; assembly: GCF_901000725.2. Classification (NCBI taxonomy): domain Eukaryota; kingdom Metazoa; phylum Chordata; class Actinopteri; order Tetraodontiformes; family Tetraodontidae; genus Takifugu; species Takifugu rubripes. The sequence goes on from NC_042289.1 coordinate 4,636,936, forward strand.
ATCTGCCTCGTTAGCTGCGGAGCACCGTGGAGACTGGTAATTAAAAGGACTTGAAGGGGAAGAGATGTAAGTAATTCCTGCCCGTCCTCACAGGGAATATGGGAGCTACTCAATAATGGATTGATTTTCTTGGTATCCTGTTCTTTGCGGCTCAGAGGAGAATGATTATGTGACAGGACTCTGATTAAGTTTGCTGCAGTGTGGCTCTGTGTTGAAAGTCTCTCACCCGCCTGAGCCCCCAGTGGCGGCAGTCGATGGTTCCCTTCGATATTTGGTTGTTGATGTGATTTACAGAGCAGGCGCATGAATGCAGCACTGCTCTGAACTGACTTTATGGTAGGTTACATACCTGTGTAGCATTTCACTGACAGTATATCCAAACACTTCTATGATGGCTCAAGTCTGCTAAAGAAGCTTCAGCATGAAAATGTTGAGCGACTCAGTTGTAGGATTGTCACGTAGAAGCTAACAGTGTGAAGCTCCTCCTCTCATTGTCGCCGGTCTCCATTTGCAGCCTGTTTCCCTCCAGAATGAGAAGGCTGAACCTGGCTAAATCCACTCGCTCCATCTACCTGAGTCTGGCCTGCCTGTCCCTCGCCCTCCACCTCCTCCTGGCCTTTTTCTGCCTCTCCATCCTCCAAACTGCATGCATCCTCCCTCCATCTTCCTCCACCCAGGACACAGATCCTGTGCAGCATGGTTCCCACCCAAGTCCCCTGGATGCAGGGCGTCCCCGAAGGAAGGTCCGGAGCTCACGTCCGGCTGGCGAAGACTCCTTCAGCGGGAGTGAAAAGAAATTAACTGGAGGTGGAAGAGCAGCGCAGGAGGTGAAGGGTCGCGCAAGGCTCGAGGCGCTGTTCAGACACCCGCTGTACAACCTGCCACGCCCCCCACTGCAGGAAGATGATTGGCTCCTTCGGGTGAGGACCAGCGAACAAACAGAGGACGGAGAACATGAAGGATATGAGGAAGAGGAGGCCATCAGTGCTGACAGTGAGTGGTGAGTGGAATGTTTTTGACAATATAAAAGGAGTTTCACACAGCAGTGCACTGTCACCATGTCACCACTAGGGAAATCTTATCAAGGCTATTACATGCTCTAACCATGCTCCACAGGAATGGAGATGTTTCTTCCAGCAGCCCCGGTTTGGGTTTTTCATAGATTGTTCTTGACATGGCAGTGTAAGATATAAAAGTTCTCAAATCCAACCCATCCATCTTCTACCGCTTATCCTGGGGAGGATCCTGAGGCTCTTCCAAGTCAGCTGGGAGACATAGTCCCTCCAGTGTGTTCTGAGTCTTCCATGGGCCCTTGTTCTGTTGGGACGTGCCTGGAAAACCTCACCAGGGAGGCGTCCTTGATGCTCAAGCACCTCAACTGGCTCCTCTCCATGAAGGGGACATCCCCCCTCTCTGAGCCCCTCCTGGACGACAAATATTTATATCTCATGGAAGGAAGTAGCTCTAAGGTTGTGCCCTCAGCAAAGATGGCCTCCTTGAGACATTTTTTTGTCCCTCTCAGAGCTTCCCAGGAGTTCTGCAGTTGATTTTGTCATTCTGAAAAATCCCGGCCAGGAACTGTGAAATCGGCTGCTAAAATGTTGCCTCGTGAGGGTTGATGTTTCGATGAAAAGAGACCGTAAACCTGGATTTGTCTCTTGTCTTTACCCTGCAGGTGGAGCACCAGTGAGGAGGAAGGCTACGACAAGATGGACTGGACGAACGACGTGGACACGCACCCTCCCTGGCTGCGCTTCCACCTGGGGATCACTCGCTGGGAGCTGTACGACAGGAGGGATCCCAACCTGGATCAGCTGACTCACTACCTGGCGACGCAGCGGATCCTCAACGCGGGTGAGCGAGTTCTCACTCTCCCACACAATCCTCAAATCCCTCTTTTGCTTATTTTACGCTCCATCCCGGCGGGTTAACAGTCTCCCACAGGTGAAATGGCACCGCCAGTGATCTGTACTCTGGATCACCGCTACAGCGCCGGTGTTTGTTCAGGTTAGATCATGTAGATCAGACACAAACGCCGATGCCAACCCTCGTCGCTTTAAAACAAACAAGCACATGTGAAAGAGAGCCAGAGGCCAGGCTCACTCCACTGTGCCAGGGTTCATATTTACAACTCCAGGGGTAGATTCATAGAAATGCAGAGCAGATGGTGGATCCTGGTGAATCTGGAGGTAAATAACCAACAGCAACAGTATGCAAAATCTAAATTAAACAGAGGTAGACGGCTCGTGCACGTTCGACACATCCCTACTGTCTCAGACAGCTCGGCTCTGGATTTGTGGTGTGTGGCGCAGATGAAGCTCTAATCCCAGTTAACACACATAAATGTCGCGACACATACGGATGATTTCTCCTTCATCAGACACCTTGAATGCCTTGAAATGAGTGTAAGTGTGTGTGGATACCACATGTTTTCCAGTCCAAAAGACAGGAGGTACCCAGCTGAAACTGCTCATGTCCTTCCCGAACCATGGACAAGCTCTGCTCAAACCCATGAAGTAGGAGCGCTTTACAACAGCAGCGTTTGCTTTTATCCCCAGGCATCCATCTGTGTCTGTGCTCATGCCTGTGTGTTTTTTCCGGAGTAGACAGTCCAGACAGGCAGAGACGGATGTAAACCTCTTCTACTTCTCCGACTTTGAAAGGCACAATGCGGAGATCGCAGCCTTTCACCTGGACAGGTAGAACGGAGGCTGGGGGGGTTAATGGATTTATAGAGCTTGAATTAAATAAAAAAACAGCCTGAGGCCTGATCCTGCACCTTCCCTTCTTTCTGCGTCAGGTTGTTGGGCTTCCACAGGGTCCCTCCGGTGGTGGGTCGACTTATCAATGTCACCACAGAGATCAGGGAGATCACCACAGACCACAAGCTGATGAAGACCTTCTTCACCTCCCCGGGTCAGTGTGTGGCTGCTCCTGCGCTCGCCTGCATGTGCACAGTGACCAAATACACCAACCCTGCCTCACACCTGCTGTTTCGCCTGTAGCGGGGAACGTGTGTTTCTACGGCCAGTGCGAATACTACTGCTCCACGGAGCACCCGGTCTGTGGCCGGCCGCACCTGCTGGAGGTCTCCCTGGCTGCCATGCTACCTGACCTCACCCTGGCTCCGCGCAGGTCCTGGAGGTCACCGTGGAAACGCTCCTACAGCCGAACCAAGCTGGCTCAGTAGGTACATCGATTGTCTTCAGTGATCTGATTAAAAATGCCAACACCAGAACTGAACGTTGTGTCAACCCGCAGGGATTATTTCATTGTCCAAGCTGCCCGCACTATGAATTCATGAACTTAATAATAATGGCAAAAATGCCGTCCTCTGGATGAACCGGCAGGGAATCTGAAGGATAATTTTTTTTTTTTGATTTAAATGTAAACAAGGAAATACTTCTGTTGCTATTGAAGTTTCTACCTTGGTTTAGTAGCAGACATCCGGGATGTGTCCGGTTATGGGCCTTTACTGCCCTCTGCTGGTAAAACCGAACAAGTGGAAGAGAACTAATACAATAGTGGGCCCATTTCAGGCATCCATCCCTCCATCTGAAGCCATGGGGCTGAAGCAATGACTACACACAGAGACAATAAACACACACACACACACACCTGTTGTCTCAGGTGGGAGAAGGTGCCAGCCTATTGTGACACAGTGAAGCAGACACCACCGTACAACCGCGGCACCAGGCTGGTGGATCTCATAGACATGGCCGTGCTGGACTTCCTCATGAGTCAGTAGCGCGCACCAACACGTGTGCTTGCTTGTCGTGATGATGGCAGAATAACAATGGTTTCCTTTTAAAGGCAACATGGACAGACATCACTATGAGACATTTGAAAAATTTGGGAACGACACCTTTCTGGTGCATCTTGATCACGGCCGCGCGTGAGTACCGTGAAGAAGTGTTGATTCTGACAGCTCAGACTCCGTTTTAACAAGGTTTACACTTACGGTGTCCTTCTTTTCAGGTTTGGCCGTCACTCTCAGGATGAGCCGTCCATACTTGCTCCTTTGCAGCAATGCTGCAGGTACATAAAGCAAGAACCGGTGTTTCCCGGTGTTTTAAAGGCAAACCCGTTAAACTTTAAACCACTTCACGCCTTCATGTGCCCTCCATGTGCCGTACAGGATCCGCCGCTCCACCCTCCTCCGCCTGCGTCTCCTGTCCCTCCCTGACTCCAGGCTGAGCGATATGATGCGGGCGTCCCTTGCTCGGGATCCTCTAGCAGCCGTGGCCCCCATCCTCTCTGAGCCACACCTGTCTGCTCTGGACCGGCGCCTGGCAACCGTCCTGCAGGTGGTGCGGACGTGTCAGCATCAGCACCAGGATGTCATTTATGATGACCTGGGAAAGTATGAAGAAGACCAAAATCAACAGCCTGACGGGAAAAACAAATGACAATAAATTATGTTTGTTTTATGCATCAGGACTGTTTGTATTTTCATTCTCAATCAACAGGAAAGGAGGAAGTGAGTAAGATTTTGTGGTGAGAATGCAGGTTCCAAGACTTCAATAGCTGACCTCAAATCTTGGTGATTAACGGCAGCTGCGAGGCAACAAGAGCAATTTTTCCACTTCCTGCCCACAAGTAGTTCAAATCCAGAGGTTACGACTGTGGAAGCTTTAGAAAGAATCACTGAGACTTGAGCATTTAGTTCTCATACTGAAAAAATGATCAATTATAGGTGAAGCTATCTATTAAACATGTAAATACTGAACCTCTCAAAATATTCAACAACAATTTTAGTTCGTCTGTAGTCTCCAAGATAAGTATTTGTGGGGGACATTAAAAAGACATTCACAGACGAATGTCTCCCCCTGTCGGCACTGATGCGAACTACCGCGACAACTATTTCACTTTCGATTTCGGAACGTCACTAAACGACAGGATGGAACATTTTTGGCGCTTCTGTGGATTCGCTAGTAGCTTCCGGTGTGGAAGAGAAATAGAGACGGACTTTGAAGTCATCTGGTGATTTCTGTTGCGCTTCTGTTGTTTGTTTTTCTCCACAATAATTTGAGGATGGACCCGATAGAAGCCTTGGGAAATGCCGATCTGCTGCAGTTTTTCCACAGTCACAAAACTGAGATGGCGTGCATGGAGAAACCGCTTACTTTCCTGACCCAGCTGAGGGACCACGACCTGCTCCCGGAGGACAGTTACCGGGTAAAGAAGGGTCGAGTTTTCTTATTACGTTTAATACGTTGGTTATAACGCATTTATGCTCCAGGGTCAGGAAGGGAACACTCGTTGCTTAATCATTGGCAGCCATGGCTTTCAATAAGAAACACTTAAGCTTGGGATTTATTGATTCTCTGTCCCTGTAGAAGATGAGTCGCATGAAGAGCAAAGATAGATTGAAGAAAGCTGTTTATGAGTTCCTGGACTGGCTGGAGGTGAATCAGCCTCAGCTGATCAGCACATTCTGGAGGGCGGCCTTCGTGGAGCTCCTCATGAACCAATACCACACCCTGAGAAAGCTGCACTACAGCCTCATGGACGGTCAGTGTTTACACTCTGCACATGATGGAACACACATTTTACAGGATGGAATTGTGGGTTCCCGACCCGGAGTTGGACCCAAACTTGTGTTTCATTGTTGAATCGTGACCCTGGCTGGTCTCACGCAAGATGAGTCTGGAGACGGGAGCTGCTAGATTTGATTGATTTGACCAGATTTGACTTTAAATTTTCGATTTATCCCAAAAACCGCTAAAATGATTTCGTTTGCTAGGTCATTAAAGTTTGCATTAGCCTCTGAAGTGACTAAAGCACCGATCAAACATGTTGGGTTTGGTCTAAAGGAGGAAAACTGTCTATTTAGAACAAATCAATGAAGAGAAATATCGTTTTACAGTTACTGACACAAGCTAATTATGAGAATAATTGCATTAAATGTCAATGAAAACAGAATCAGGTGTCCTAATGTCAATAATCAAGCAGTGGCAATAATCAAAACGGCTGTAATCGATCTGACAGGGCCAGGAAGTAACCAGTCATTAACATCTTTTCATATTGAAAACGAAGTGGAATCAGAAGCGAGAGATGGAAGATTGAAGGCGCTTTCAGGAAGTGAGGAAAACAAGGAGACTAACGCCACCCCAGCAAAAAGGAAGAGGAGAAAGCTGAAAGGAAGCAAGTGTGAGGAGGATGAAGACAAACAGACCAAAGCTTCGTGTGGGGAGACACCAGGTCAGAGGAGGAAGTCCAGGAAACTGACTTATTGTGAGTCCACTGTCAACAAACTTACCTTAATATAAAACAGGTGGCTAAAACTTGATCCTTGCTGTTCATTTTGTTGTTCTGTTTAGATTCTCCCCTAAAAAAAGGAGAGAAAACTGAAATCTGGAGGTGGCCCATCTACAAGGTGCAGCTGCCTGTGAGGTGTGGAGAGAAGAAGGGTCTTCTGAACAGAAAACGAATGGCTAAAGGTCACCGGAACTCCTCATTATGGAAATCTCTTATGGAAAACAGTGATAGTGAGAACTAAGCATGTTTCCTCTGGTCTCGGCCATCAGGGCTGAAGTGCATCATGGTCAGCGGACAGTGGTTCTCTCCCACGGAATTTGAGAGGTTTGCCGGAAAGCAGAGATGCAAGAACTGGAAGCTGACGATTCAGTGCATGGGCACCCCGCTGGGAAAACTCATCCAGGTTTACAGCTTTTCCTTTTTGAGTTTGTGGGATGGGAATTTCCACGAGTGTGTGTGCACGTGTGTGTGCCTGCTCATGCTCTCTTTGCCGCCAGAGTAAATCTACTTGTCCTTTCTTGGACTAAATCACAGGAGGGTCACCTGAAGTCCACCAGGTTCCGAGGCCGGACCGTAAAGGTCAGAATGGTGGACGTGTCAACTGGAATTTGGCTTTTTTTGTCCCCTCTGACTCTGTTTTATTTGTCCTCTCCTGTAGGCCAGGAAGTCTCTGTTCAGAATACTCTCAGGTTTGTTGAACTGATGTGAATCCTGTTTAAATATGAGGTGAAATAGCATCGGGTGCCTGCGGATGCAGCACAACTGCGATGACTGAGATCTCTCTGTTTTGTTTTGGGAGTGAAGATGATGAAGATGAAAGCGGAAGTGAAAAGTCCAACGCGGACAAACAGCCGTCAACAAGCGGAGACCCGGAATCCTCGTCCACAGGTGCTTCTGGCTGCCCTGACGGGTTGCACGCTACCTGAGATGTGGTGGTGGTACAATTGACTTCTAGAGTCTTGTTTTATGCCAAAAAACAGCCTTGGGATAATCAAAATAAATATTTCTCTTTTTTTAATAAGTAGTACTTTGAAATTTGCCTTTGATTTGCTTCTTTACTTGCTCCGACCTCCATATCGATCATGAAGCGTTGGAACCGTCACATTGTGCATCTTTATTTTGACTTTATGACTCTACAACCTGATAATGGTTTCCTGTCCCGGTAACTCACCGTGCCTCCCTTACAGAGGGCGAGCTAAATGAACAGGCGGAGCAGGAACCAGAAGGTTCCCCTGATGTTTGCAACACCGTGTTCAAAGTTGCCTGCGGAATTTCCTTTGGGGCCTTGCATAAGAAACGATTTGCCTCAGGTAAAAAAAAGAAAAGTTGTACATTGCTGCACAGGCTGTTGATCCATAAAAGCCGCTCTTGTTTGGCAGTTTTTCCCAATAGCTAATGCTAACACTAGCGGGCTCATTTAGCCACCCATTTGCTTACCACTCAGACCACTCAGGGAGAGATGAGCGGTCTGGTTGACCGTCGGGCCTCCAATATGGCGTCAGCCATAATGTTTTTCTTTCACCACCAGGGACTTGTGGGAAATGTATTCGCACTGCGACAAGCTGGATGACGCCGATAGAGTTTGTGGAGGCGTCACTGGGCCAGACAAACACATCCTGGAGGAGAGACATTCGGTGGGAGGGGAAACCGCTCGCTTACCTCATAAAGGTAACGGTGTATGCTACCACGGCATCCACGTCAATTTAGAATAATGGTTTATGTAATGTGCGTTTTAGGTTTGAAGACTACATTATTGAGGCAGTATTTGAGTTTAGTGTCCGTAGCTAACTTCAGCAAAACAAGTATTTCTACTTTTGTGTCATGTCTTTTGCTTTATTAAAAATGTCCAAATGTAAGTTTGTTCATTTCCTAATCACAGCTGTCACAGCCAATGGTGCTGCTACTATTATCGACCACATTAAGCTGGCATTTATTCTATACACTTTATAGGGACCTCCTATGACCTGGTCTCCACATTTGTGTACACTTTTGTTTGTCTGCCCCAGCATTTACTGCGCTGTGAGAAGAGACATGCAATCTCTAATAGCAGGGATAAATTAACGGGAAATATGCCGTTTTCATGCAACTTAGCATCCCTGATATCTAAATGAAATGTTAGTGATGCACTTTGTCTGAAAAGACCAGGGGCTACGCAAATGTTTTTAAAGCACTGAGTTTTGCATATGTCCCCTTTAAGTGTGCAAGTCACAAAAAAGAGGCGTGAACCTGCAAATCTGTCTCTTTCAGGACAAAACCCTGAGGATCCATTTTCTCAAGTGTAACTGCCCTCTATGCAATCCGAGTGATGATGACCTGGTAAGTGTTTTTGCGCGTTCCTTCCTGCCCCGCCTGGACAGCCAGCATTCAGAACCTGTGCCTGCTCCCTCAGGAGAATGAGAGGAACGACGACGAGTGCTGGGTGTGTAAGAGCGATGAGGACCGCTTGGTGTTGTGCGACAAATGCCCCCGCTCCTTCCACAAGACGTGTCACCTACCGTACGTGGAGGATGCAGATTGCGGGTGAGCTCTGGCCCGGTTCGTCCCGTGGACGGACCGATAAACGACCCACGTTGACTTGTCGCCTCTGAGTAAATGTGCGCGTCTACACGGCGGAGCTTTAACAGATTTGTGTTGTGTTTGTGGGAAGGGACAGAGGTCAGTGGCTGTGCACCTTCTGCGTATATAAAAGCAACGAGGAGTGCTTTTACCAGGAGGAGCAGAGCAGAGAAGAAGCCATGTCGCTCCAACTATCTCAGCACCTGCTGGTGAGGCCGCCGCCACGCTCGCTTTTGTCACAGTCCTCTTGCGGCTTCACTGTCTCCTCTGTCATCCACAGGAATGTCATTATCTCCTCCTGCGTCTGAGCTCCGCCGAAGAACTCCCGGAGGCTCCCCGCTCCAGCGCCTCCGTGAGTGTCCTTGGTTGTGTCCATCGGAGCATTAGCCCCACCTTCAGGCCTGTTTGAGTATTTCCTCGCTTTTCTCGCCCGCAGCCAGACGAGTCCGCCGTCTTCACGGAGCTAAGAAGGATGCTGGGCATCATCGCAGAGAAGCTCCAGTTTCGGTTTTACGAGACCGTCGGCCAGTTCGTGTCTGAGGTCGAGCTCATTTTCACCAACAGCGCCTCGCCACACCAGGTAGGAAAGCTGTTACCGTTCAGGGCTGTTCGGGTCTCAGAGCTGTGCTCTTGTGTTACAGGCTGACGAACTCATCGCCACGGGCAACAGACTCAAGAAAGTGTTCGATGAAGATTTTAAGAACGTGTTCCACATCGTCGGATGAACTATAACCTCAGTTTTCCAACACATTTTTCCCAGTGTGTGTGTAAAAAGTGACAAACCGTTCCACTTTAACGGAATCACGCACAAGCGTGCAGAGATGAGGTGTTAAAAAGGTGTCATGGGATTGGTCGGGAGGAGAGGTACGAAGTGGCTAGACAGCATTTTACAGTTCTCACTGGGTATTTAGCACCAAATTTAGTCACCAAATTTAGTTTTGATGTCAGGGATAATTTCATGTAATATCTTGATCCTGAACCGGCTTTTCAGTGTTGTTGTCATGTCCGTGACCATCCTTGTTTGGTTTTTAATGAATTTGTACGCATTCTGAACCAATGTAAAAGATGGAATCTGCAGTTTAATATATATATGTATATATTATCTGACTCTTTTTCATTCCTTTGATTAACTTCTTTAATCTGATTTTTACATTTAAATGTAATTTCACCAATCAGGCCATCTCCAATAGTTCTCACAAGCCCAGGCTCATAGATGTACCCTCCTGCTGATGGTAAAGACAAGAAGAGAGGAACAGACATGTGCATCACACATGCAAACCCATTTCTGATGTTTTGTTACTCTGCAGAATTAGATCTAAAACTGTTTAGTGGGGTCAGAGGTGACAGCAACTAAAGAAACAGCAAACCATACATATATAACCACATATACCACTTTAGAAACGTCAATTTCACGGTGTTTTTAGCTGTCTAACTGGTTAAAATAGCGAAGCAACAAATGAAAGATTTTATAACACGGTTCGGCTGACGTCACAGTCGCCAGCAGCAGATCTGTGCTGAGAGCTGCGCAGCCGCTCTGCGCATCCGCGGTCTGAGGTGGACAGCGCAGCCATTTCTCTGTCCTTTTGCAGCAGCGCCACAATAAAAGCAGACGGTGGGGGCGGCGGCGGGGTCGTGAAAAGTGCGGGTGGGGGCGCCATGTTTTTACTGGCGTCCGCGCTGGCTGGAAACCCAGGTTGAAGTGCTCTGCGATCTCCAAACTTTGCCCGCAGTTGTCGACGTCTGCGCTGCGCACACGGCGCACGCTCGCTCTCGTCGACTGTGCGTGCGTGCGTGTGTGACGAGCCATGGAGGAAAACCTGCAAGTCGCAATTAAGCATGTGAAGAGCGAAGCTGCGGATGAGAGCTCATCTGCGCTGGTTCTGGGCAGTCAGGACTCGCCTGCGCCCTGTGGAGATACCGCATGCAGAGGAGGAGGAGGAGGAGGAGGGGATCAGACTGCAGAGGAGCTGCAAACAGTCACAACAAGCACTCCTGTGCTGCTGTGTGAGTGTTTTGGGTTTGCTTTTCTTAATCTCTGGAGATAAGAGTCATCTGTGGTTTTATTGTGAATTAGTGCTTCCTGAATCAAAATGAACTGAGCTCAGAATGATACAAACGTGTTTTCCTGTTAGACCCCGTGAGCACCGAACGCTACTTTACAACATCTGGAGACGAGAAGACTTACCTGAAGATAGCTCCAGGTGAGTCCTTCATCAGAAGAGGATTCGGTTGAGTGTTCTCCTCGTCCGGGGCAAAATGCAAAAGCACATGTGGGCGCAATGCAAGCGTTTATATCCCAGAATGCAGTTGTCACTTTTCACCCAATTTCATTGTATTGCAAATTAAATGAATCATTAAAAATTGTCCATTATCTTCTCACAAGATTCCAAAGCACAAGAAAACAAATTTTGCTGTTTCTGGAGAAGTCCAAAGAGTCCGTCTGTTATTTAGTATTTGCCGATATCAAAGGCAGTAATCCTGGATGTTGGACATAATACGGTGGCTATCAAGAAACATAGAAGATTTTTCTACAACTGCATCCTCAAGATTTGAAATACTTAGCATAAAATAGCAAGATAACCACTATCAGGGGACATAAGACCCTATAAACAGCCAACCAGTGACCACATAGATCACCCATTATGACTTATGATAGTTGTATCATCTTGGTAACATCAGCAGACAGGTGACAGGCGTTGAAATATCTGCAGGTGTCTTAACAGGAACCTTCTTATTTGATGTCAAACTTTGATGTCAAAGATTAAGTTCCACCTGGTACAGAGAAGTTCTGTTTGCAACAGCGGGGGACTACTGTGAAAGCCTCATTAATTTAAACGTTTCATGGCTCTGACTTCTGTTTCAGCTTCAGCGGTGACCTCAGCTCACGCAGAGATGGTGCTTCCCTCTGGCCCAGACTTCTCCTCCAAGGTTGTTCTGTGTCTCATCGAGGCTGTCGGGCGCCGCTGGGGTCTGTACAAGACACGGGAGCGCTCGCAGCTCTTCCAGAGCGTCCAGGAAGAGCTGGCCTCCAAAGGGTACATGCTTCCTGTGGAGAAGATCCGTCGCAAGTGGAACAACCTCATTGTCACGTACAAGAGAGTTAAAGATCGCAGCCGTGAGACAGGCCATACCAAAACGTCCTGGGAGTTCTTTGATGTAAGGTGACATGTTTTCACCGTTAAGTGAAATGGTTTTACGTGTTCTTAGTGGCCACTTCCTCCTGTTAAAACCTGTTAACACCTGCTCATCCCGTCTCGTCTTCTCCCGCTCTGTCCGGAACCTGGTCGTGGTGGCAACAGCCTAAGCAGAGCCCCTTCCCCCGCAGATGCTTCCTCCAGTTCATTGGGGAGCATTCTGAGGTGCTTCCAGACCAGCCGAGAGACATAGTCACATAGTCTCTTCCGAGGAAACTCATTTTGGCCGCTCGTATCCATGATCTTGTTTTTTCAGTCGTTACCCAAAGTTCTTGACTAGGTGAGAGTAGGACTGTAGACTGACCGGTAAATCGAGAGCTTCGCCATGTTTGGAACACCGGCTGTATAACTGCAGAAGCTGCGCTGATCCGCCTGTCAATCTCACGCTTCCTCCTTCCCTCACTTGTGAACAAGACCTTGAGATACCTAAACTCCACCTGAGACAGAACTTCTCCACCAACCTGGAGTGGGCAATATCAAGCTCTTTTAATTGATAGGGGATGAGTATAATCAGCATTTGGACCCAAATGTACTTGCATTTGACCCACATTTATATGGGCTTTGGTTCTAATCAGCAGTGGTGAGAACTGTACATCTGGAATCCTGGTGTAGAGTCCAGTGACGACCGGTGGTATTACTGCCTTTAGGCCAACGTAATCTGCCATCTCAACAAAAAAACTCTGTCTCATTTCTGTTAGAGTAGCACTCAGCCATCGTTGAGTCTGCTTGAGTTTGGCTGCTTTGAAAGAGAATCAGGAAAATCATATATAGAAAGGTAACACTAGCACGAACAACTCAGTTGCCTATTAGCAGTTTTGCCCATGTGTAAAAAAGAAAGCCGTGTGCACACACTACTTTTACAGTGAAAGGGCGTTAGCTTCATCCTTCTAAACAATCTGACAGTCCTGACTTTGGAGACTCTTCTTTTTTGTGTCTTTTATGTTCCTGAATCTTACCTGTAGCTTATAACACTGTTACATCCATTAAGGCACCTGTCTCTGTAGAACCCTGTAAGCTCTGAAACCTGTTCTCTTCTCGTGTTTTTGCAGTTGATGGACGCCACTCTCAGTGACACGGTCGGCTCCCAGAACCTCAATGTCAAAAAAAACAAAAGTGGAACTTCTGTTTCTTCTCTGTCTGGTCCTTTGGTCAAGAAACCACCGACTCCGCAGTCCCCCTCCTTCGTCCGTCATAATGGGGACTTCACGTCAGTGGGGGTCTTGCAGACAGGCGGTCAGGGGACCTGCGGCGGTCTTGCAGTCAGCACCACTGCTGCTGTTGCCTCTGTGAACTCCACAAAGCCTTCAGAAATAAAGCCCCTGGTGGTCCTCAGCGGTGACGTCACAACCACGATTCATCCTGCCACCATTGTGCAATCGCCGTCCTTAATCTCCGAGCCCTCTTTTACAGACTCGGTTTCCACTTTGCTCAGTTTGTCCAGCAACCCTGACCTCAACACGTCACGCTACGTTGGGCGCAAAATCCCATCCTTCTCCTCCGGAGTCATCCCTTTTCACCTCAGCAACACGCTGAATTCTTCGAGCATCTCGTCATCTTTTCCAACAACTTGCTCGAGTCTCTCTACTACCTTCTCCACCTCACCGTCAACCACCGTTGCCTCTGGAGAGATCCAGAAACAAAACGAATGGCAATCCAACGCCATGTTGTTACAGGAGATTATCCAGCGACATGAGGAGGAGGCCTACATTGATCGGGTGGCTCGCCGTCGGACAGAAGCCAGAGAGAAGAGGCGCGAAAGGAGGGAAGTGCGAATGGCAGAGTCCCTCGGCAGGATAGCCACGGCCCTGGAGCTGCTCTCGTCCAAACAGGACACAATCATCGCCCTGCTGCAGAGACTGGCCGATCGCAAGTGATAGGCAGACGTAGATGTCAAAGGGGGGACAATTCTCTGTTCAACGTGAAATCATTCTTCAAGATGAACATATATACAATTCAATTCTAGATCTGGCATTTGGTTTACTGCTACTTTTCATAGAGTTGCAATAAAATGGTCCTGACACCTTTACTTTATGCTTTTAAATGACTAAGACAAATGTTCAGTGAGCAAGAGCTCAATCATCAACACGCTCCCTTTACAGGATTGACAACAAAAGACCATTAAATGTGATTTATTTGAAAGGGTTGGTCTGTGCATTTTGATAAAGCCATTTTTTCTATAATCTTCATTCGAACCTCAATCGCTCAATCTTTATTTATACAGCGTCTCATACAATCAAAATTGTTTCTAGGCGCTTTCCAGAATCCCAGGGCCTGACCCCCAACAAGCAACAGTGGCAAGGAAAAACTCCCCTTTAACAGGAGGAAACCTTGAGCAGGACCAGGCTCATGTAGGGGAACCTTCCTGCTGATGGGGGACTGGGTAGAGAGAGAGGAGAAGAGGGGACGACAGGTAGAGGATAGAATAGGTAGAGATCATAGAGATACATTGTATTAATTAAAACAAGCTGCCGGTAGAGTTTAGTTTTCATCGAATGCTCAATGCTTATTTTGAAAATGTCTTTCAATGTTCCATTTTCTGTTGTTCGATAGTCTCTTGCCACATATCAAGCACACAGGTGAACCAGCGTGTTGGAGGTGAAGGCAAATGAGGATGTTTATCCTGAATTAAGATCTCTAGTTCCTCCCGAGACTTTTCTGTTTTGTGGGGGGAGGGTGGGGGTCATGGTTATTTCAGGGTTCGCACCCTCCGCCAGCCACCAGCAGGTAAAGGCGAGGACTACTAACTTTGATATAACGTGTAAATTAAATTAGATAAAATTAGGTGGTATCAACTCAAACTCTGAGATAACTGTGCAACAAAATAAACAAATAATAATATATAAATAAAATTTAAAAAAAAAACTTTATTTCCAAGTTTTTTGGCATGGCCAGGAGGAGCCACGACAAGGAAGTTGAAGAGCCGTGTGCGGCTCCGGAGCTGCGGGTTTCCGACCAACCCTACGTCTATCAGAGATCACACTTTGGGCATCCGCGACGCTCCGCCATTATGCGTTCCAAACGTGCGGATACTGCAAAAAAAGACCCAATCCGCAAAGGGGGCAACATGGTATCACCGATGTGGCTGTCTTTCACTGTTTCTCAGCAGGATCATAGGATCGCTTCGTGCAACACTTGTGGTGCGACGTTTCCGAGATGGGGCAAAAAGCGAAAAAGTTTTTACACGATGAAGATGTTAAATCACCTGAGAGGTTTCCATGGCGTCAAGATCCGGAGGGAACGTCAAAAAGAGGTACGCACTTCATTACTTTGTTGGCATAAAGAAAGTTTCAAGCAAATGAACTTTGCATTACACAATTCAAAGTTATTTGGGGTCAGAACAATCCCCCCCCCCCCCCCCCCCCCCCCCCCCCACACACACACAGACACACAGACACACAGATCCACAAATCGAAACAAAGCATTTGTAAACACGGGAAACAGGAAGAGACACCGCAGGGTTTAATTAACATCTAAGAAAAGTAAAATAAATGCTGAATAAATCTGTTTTACAGCAGGATTATTATGCTCAGTGTTGGAGAGATTTAGTTGTTCAGTCTGGGTCAGACAACCAGAGCAGGGCCTGACTGGCGAGAACTGGGTTCCGATCTCCCATCAGCTCTGTCCTGAGGACCCCTGGGGACAGTGGAGTGACAGCAGGGCCTGCTGCTGGACTTGCTGCTCATGGTTTCATTGAGCTGTTTGTGCTTTTGTCTGTTTGGGATCATTCTAAACAAGCTGCTGGGGAAGGCCAAAGTGAGGAGCGCAAATGCAGATGAGGAGATGGCAGAGGAGAATGAAGGAAAGCAGCTGACTCCATCCATGTCCCTCAACAAAGAAGAAAAGGGTAAACAGGGCCACATTACCTCAGGATCATAAATCCACCACATTTGATATGTACCACATGTGTGTGTGTGTGCACACACATTCACACAAGGGCTCAGTTTTAAGTCATTACATCACAAGGTTATGTTACCTTACTTCTGTTGCACCACGAAACCCAAAGACATTTCTGCCAGTGGAGGATCCACATTTAACAGACTGGATCACAGGCCAGTTCACAGTGGGTGGAAAGTAGAAAGTTCATTTGAAGTGAAAGTGGGTTATTCTATCTTGAAATAACGCTACTTTAACCTAATGTGGTACTTCGTTAAATGTCTTTGCACTGTTACAACGTCTCTGTCTTCCTCTTCAACCCCGCAGAGCACTGGACTGTGACCTGTGGGGACAAAACGGGGGTTCTGCATTTATCAAAGTTAAGGAGAGGTAAGTCACACCCAGAGAATCGCACTTTTCCTTTTGAATGAACGTGTTACGCCAGAGCTCTGCTGTGCAGCCATGGAGTGCATCAGGTGCGAGGACCAGTGGTTCGCCCCCATGGCCTTCGAGGAGTTTGGCGGCAAGCGGTCTTACAAGAAGTGGAAAAGAAGCATTTTTTATGAAAACAAGCCTCTGGAGTATTGGTTTAAGGTGAGAGAGAGTGAGGAGATGTTCCACGTAGTGAGCTTGTGTTGCAGAAGCACTAATGCATGTCCTTGTTGTCCCAGCAAGGTGTTCTGGTCACCAAGGGCTTCAAGGTGACCAAAAGCTCGCTGGGCTGTCTCAAGGTATGTGAACAGTTAGGAGGGTGATTTTGATTTTAAAGTGGTGCGCGTGCGTTAATGTCCCTCTCCTCTCCAGGAGACAACAAACCTGCCATCAGATTCCAGCTCAGAGGATTTCGCCGAGGATAACTCCACAGCACCAATCGATATTCTGGACACAGAAGCGGCTGAAGCGCCCGACTGTCGCTCCCATTCCGATAGCGTCACCACAGACGCCCACAGCACACAAGGTCGAGCTGGTCATTATCTCAATATCTTTCCACTAAAAAATGTCTCAATCTTTTTATGAATTTGTATGCAAACTTTCAGAAGAGTCTTTCAAAAATTTGTAATGTATCGGTACAAACATGCCAGATGCGTCTTTGCTTGTTGTTTTTTTCTACTTGGTCAAATGTGGTTTCTTTGGTGTTTTAACATCAGTTTCATTTGGGAGCAGGTAGCTGGTGTGAGCCTTTGGACGCCGACGTGCTCATCGAAGGGGACCCCCAGCCGATCGAGGGACCCTCAAACCCGACGGCTGAGGACCTGAACTACTCTGCTCATGATGTTGCTGGAGAAGTGGAGCTGACCCACAATCCTGAAGAAGAAGATGGGGAACTGGGAGAAATCCAAGGTGCCACAGGTAGTGATCCATCGGCACCTTCCACCACAGCTCCAGAAGATCCAGGTAAACAATGTGTTGTAAAAGCAACATTGTTTTATAAATATAAAGGTGGTGCGTGTGTTGTGATTAAAAAAAATTCTTTCCTCTATCTCTGCAGATGGAATCACCACCACAAACTCGCAGGCGACCCAAGTGGAGAATGAAAACGAAGAAAGGCTAACATCACCAGAGAAAACGTAAAATCTCATCAGATCATTGGGTAAACAAGAACATTAGCTTAGCGTCACGGGCTAAAAGATGTGTTCTCTGCACAGGACTGCTTGCAACTTCCCTGAATCCCTGCAAACTGCATCCCCATCGCTCCCCACCGGCTCCGATCTGGACGCCATGGAACTTGTTCAGCTGAGGAAAGAGAGGTTAAAGTTGCAGATAAAGGTGCTGAGACTGCAGGAGCAGTACTACACTCGCAGACTCGGACCTCCCATGTGAAACGGCTTCACCATAATGCCGTGTTTTTTTTCTTTGAGAGAAGCCACCAGTTGGCAATTCAGTGTGGACCTTTCATGTTTATAACATCTTTATGAGATTTTATTTGTCTTAAAGAATCAATCTGCCTCAAAGATGCATTTTCACCCAAAGCAGTTGAACTGCAGAGGAAAAAGATCAAATCAAACTGTACGCAACAAAGTTTTATTATATTATTTACAATTCAGCCAGCACAAATAACCACTATTCTGTCATTGTCTCTTCCTCTTCATAATACTCATCATCTTCATCAAAGTATTTATCTTCTGCATCTCTGCTCACAATGTCCAAGTTGTCGTAGTCGGGGTTCTCATCCACCTCACTGCAGACACACACACAGACAGTCAGTGCCGTATGGTTTGACCATTTAGTCTTTACTGTTGCATTTTTAAGTAAAATTTCAAATGCATGCTTTTCCAAATAAAAGTTTTAAAATATGATTCTGTAGTTTTAGTATTTATCTTGAACAAAACAGTTCTGTCAATGTGTTTAGCACCCAGGAGATGATGATGATGATACAGTCAAGCATACAGAAAAGGCCTCCGTCTATGAGGCATGCAGCTCTGTGTTGCATCATGACTCGGCTAAATCAACCATCTCACCGTTATCCAAAGCTTGATCTCAACCAGCGTCTGGACTTGGTTAAGGTTCTTGAAGACACAGTCCTTTTGATCCTTTGTGAAAGATCTTGTGACTCATCACCGTGCAGACCAAAGAGCAGCTCTCGCATGCAGAACTAAGTCACTGACCCTGCTGACGACTCACAGCCGACCATTAGAGTGCTAATGGTCCACAAGGACTATATGTGCAGGCTGTGGCTCCAGCCATTTCAAAACTAAAGAAGCCTTTTGAAGAAGAGTTGACGTGTCTTCCAGATGCTTAACAAAGTCCAGTATTTAAATGAGATCAAGTTTTGTTTAACCTGGATGAGTGAGAACCTACACGGACATCTCAACGCTGCTGTTGGGACAAACCTGTAATTAAAATCCCTGTCCTTGCCGTCGAGGAAGTGCTGGTACATCTGACTGAGGAATTCCTCCCTGAGCAGAGCCTTCTCCCCCACCGTGGGCTCCTCTTCCTTCCTCTGCACAGAATCACCTGCAGCAGAACACACAGCCGACGTTAGACGTAGAAGGACGGCAGCAGGGGGGCGTCCCAGAACCTTGTCCCACCATCTTCATCTTCTTCATCCTCTTCCTCCTCCTGTGCCCCGTCCTCTCGCTCCTGCTCTTCCTGAAGACGATTCTGGATGAGATGCTCCTGGTAGGAGCTGAGGAGGAGGTGCGCGAGCCCTGCCGTGGTGCTCCCCGTTGTCTCCTCAGCATTATCTTGCATGGCTTCCTGGGAGCGCTCCACTATCTTTAAAAAAAAAAGCACAAAAATACCTTCATTTGTAAAAAAATAAAAATAAATAAACCAATGTAATGTGAGGACATGTCACCTCTTCATCAGTCAGGTACTGGCCGATGTATTGCTCATAGAGTAGAGGCTGCCTCGATCGCATCTGTTCCTCACTGAAATACTTGCCCTCTTGGAGAGGAGGCACAGTTAACACCAAAACAACATGTCTGTAGAGGTTTAACATGCTGCTATAGTTGGACCGACCTCTCTGCAGGGCTCTGAGGGCGGCGTAACGGTGGTTTCGAACCCTGGTCCTGTCGGTGTAATCTCCAGCTCGTCTCTGTATCACTTGACTGTAGTGTTGCGCCCGCGGATCTGAGCACACGTGGGCGAACGCTGACAAATCTGCTGGCTTCAGGGAGGCCTGGGAAAAAGGAAAACATTGATAATGAGTAGAGCTGACTTGTGGTTGTCGCGAGGTGAAATATGCAACGCTTCACATATACTTAGATGCTAATCACACTTTTGAGAACATTAATAGCATGGTTACTTATATCTGTCTAAATAAACAACTATAATTGTACTTTTAGAAGCTATTACGACATGCAAAATGAACGGTGTGCACGTACATGGTACCTCTCCAGGAACACCAGCGGTCTGCTCCTGTACTGACTCAGCAGCTCCTCTTTGCGCTCCTCCAGGGTCAGTTCAGGCTCTCCGATCTGTTGGCTCTTCACGGGGCTCCCACTCTGAGCAATGGCCTCCACCATGTTATTAACACAGGTAGTCTCAGCCCGGCTCACACGCTGCAGAAAACCAGAGTATTGGGAGAGCAAAGTTAAAAGAAACACATCCGTACATGCTGTTTCAACGAAACTGTTGAACTCACCGGTGTGTCCTGTCGCTGCTGCCGAGGATCTGTCGGCTGGTTGATGGTAAACTTTGGGTACGGTATCTCCACTTTAACCGGTAATTCGAATTTACCTCCATCGTGTTCTTCTTCGGTCAAAATTGGTTGGGTTTTAACAGGTTCCACAATTTCACCCCACATTATTGTTACGTAATGTTTAATCCCGCGGTTAGATTACTTTGGCTGGAATGTCAATATTAAAACGTTTAATAGGTACTAAAATGTCAGACTGTCTTCCGCATTGATTTGTTATGTTTCTACCGCCATGTTTGTCCGTCCTCAATATTGCTCCCCTTTTCTTGCTAATGAGGAAAAGGTTCCGCCAACAGTGCACTTTGGCTTTGCTTCCCTCTAGCGGTGTTTTGTCATATCACAAAATAGTAAACAGCGCGTTGTATATAGTGGAGTTTTCTGTGTTTGTTTCTGAATTTTAAAATAAAAAATTAAGCATGATTTTGGACAGTGCTAGAAAATAATATCGTTTTTCCACATTGGGAAACCGTTTAAAATCTCCACTCAAGTAAGAGATTAAATATACATACTTTGACGAATTCAGGTTCTTGGTTGGGGGATGCAGACATTGCCAGTTTAATCAGCAGTTCAACTAGAGAAAGCGCCACTATATTTCAAGCACTAACGCTAGATACGTGAACGAAGGGACGTCTTCAATCACACACACAACCTGGCTTATGGTGTGCAGGTGCAAACAGTAATTAAAACAGTAATTAAATACAACAAGAACTAGAACTCAATAAATATCAATAACATTGAAAGTTGCAAAAGATAACATTTACAACAAACAAAAACAGGGTTAACACAAACCTGAACCCCACAGACACACCGCCACAAAGCATGCTGGGAAACTCTCACACTGACCCTCCCCAACACGCTACAATAGGTTTTTTTTGTCAGTGCACCAAATACTGGATTATGTGGTTGTTTTTTGTCACAGTTAAATAAAGTTGGAAATACTGTGTGATACTGTGTCAAGGTACATCAGGGTACATACTGTGAAATAAGGTTGAAAAGTTCATTAAGTCCATGTACATCACTGTCGGTGCATTCGGTCAAAACTTCGGCTAAACACATGCAAGTGAGAAACTTCAATATTTTAATCAACCTGCCTGTTAATGTTGCATTTGAACAAGAATTTATGCTACTGTACAACTGTACTGTACAAGGCGATGTTAATTTAGGGTAGGGTCTGCCCAGCAGTGATGGGTTACAGACATACTAAAACATGAACTTTCTCACATCAATTTAAAATTGTGAGCACATGTACAGTTGAGTACTTTAAATCAAGTTATTTCAGTTCTGAGATTTAAAGGAGATAGGTCATCAGACTTTGTAAGATGGAATCTGCTGTGACAGTTAGAACACATTAAATGCATTTTTGTTTCTCCTTTCTCATTTTGGACTGATAATGTTTGCAAATAGCTGCCACAGCAAAGTGAAGGGGGTTATTTTAAAAGTGAGCCCCATTGATATGACTTCGCTCTCACCTGGTGGCCACTACTGGTATTACAACCAGGGAACTGATCACATCTGTTATTGATCATAAATAAAGCTTCTCAGCAAAGCAAATATAAATGTGACAACAAACAGTTGCATGCAAGATACAGTAGCTACACTAGAGGAGGCTGAGTGCAAAGGTCATGTAACTGAAGATTTTTTTCTTAAGTCACAGTTTGCAAATTAAAATAGGCTGACAGAGCTTTAGCTTTTCCATTTTAGACATCCAGGGAACAATTTAATAAATGGTGATGTGTGTTCCATAGTGTTTTGTATAGTACTTTTTTGATTAATGTTTTTTCCAAATGGCATTCCAATTATCACATTAACGAGAACGTGCTGGAATCATCAATCCGTCCTCAGCTCCCTCCCTGGGCCCAACAGAAGCTTCACTGGACACGTGCTGACACGTTTTTACATCTGCTGAAGCCAAGAATGACACTCAACCTCTCCGTGACATGACTGCAAATCCTTTAATAGGTCCACAGACCCCCTCCCCATGATGACAGGGAGGTCCCCACAGACAGAGAGAGAGAGACAGACAGACAGACAGACAGATAGATAGATAGATAGATAGATAGATAGATAGATAGATAGATAGATAGATAGATAGATAGATAGATAGATAGATAGATAGATAGATAGATAGATAGATAGATAGATAGATAGATAGATAGATAGATAGATAGATAGATAGATAGATAGATAGATAGATAGATCCACCTAACAATGGCAGGAACTTCTGTAAACTTTCTTCCTGAAGAACCACTTTCATTCTTCTCCCACCTTGAAGAACATTAGCATCAGCTCCCCCGGATGCAGCCAAAGAAGATTTAATGGTTTGTTACATTTTATCTCGCAGGCCAGTCTGAACCAAGTCAGCCTCAAAGATCCACAAAGAGATAGATGGCTGCTCGTTCGCATCTATATAATCACAGCGTGCTACCCAAAGTCGAACACAATGACACACACTGATAAACTGTTGCTGAGAGGTGAAAACGAGAAATGCACACCTCCAGATAAGCACGCACACACACATGCCAGGCAGAGCAGGATAATCCCTCTGCTGCTTTGGTTTGGCCCTTATCTGAAGTAATAGTGGATCAGAGTCCCGTTCGGCTTTGTCTTCTGTCGTCAGACTGATGAGTTCTTTGCCTGGGGGACACCACATTTACATACTAACAACCTCAAATACAGAAATGCACCAACGTCTCTCTCTCTCTCTCTCACCCCCCCCCCCCCCCCACACACACACATACACATCTTCCCAAGATATATATTCATCCATAAATAGGACTTTGAGCTGACTAAACTGAAGTATTTCAGCCCAGAGGTCATATATTTTGGTCATGTTTTGCGGGAAGGTCAACAGCTTTTATCCCCGGTGAGACTGCAGCTGTTGTGGGACATGTCACCTCCCTAAGAAGGTTCCTCTCTTCCTTAGGCATGGCTAATGACTGTTTCACTCTCTGTGATCGTGCTGCCATGGCCCCTGTTTGAACTTTACACACAAGGCTTTTGTGGATTTGAAGGCTGCTTCAACCTCTGCCCCGGCTTTGGGACGCAGCTTTTCCACCTGTGTGTGGGTGAAAGGAGGGCTCAGCTTCTGGCCTGAGCTCATGCAGACACCACTCGTAAATCCAGACGTCATACAGTGCACTGATGGCAGGAGTGGCACGTGGAGCAACTCATGGAAGAGGGAGGGGTAAAGGACCTAATTAGATCTCAATCACCAGGTATTTTTGACAATCTCTGGTAAACACACATATAACTTGTCAGGAGACACAAAAGGCAGGAAACATCGCCACACATGATCATCTGCCGTGGCCTTTGTAAAAAATAAAGTTTTATATTTTTATATCCCCAACCAAGGCCCAGCCTTTGCTATTAAAGTAACCCAGAGGCGCGCAGCAGTAAGGTTCCATGCTCTTTTTCATCTCCAGGCCTGAGGACAGGTGAAGAGCATGAACTCCAAAGACCATGATGCAACAGGTCTAATCTGGCCTGATGTACTGATGTGATGCTAATTTCAATCACACCAAACGCCACAAGGCTAAGCCCTGGTGGCCTCCATCCCCAGGTACTCGTGCGCCTTTGACCCCCATGCAGAGCCACCCTACTGTGGAATGATGATCATATGACTGAGGACGTGAAATGTCTGACTGAAATTGTACCTCCACAGATTTCTGACAGGCTCCTGAACACCTTGGATGGGCTCACTCATCCCTTTCAATGTGGTTAAATACTGTATATGCTAATTAGGTCCTTGGAGTCCTTTTTCTCCCTGGTGGAAGGTCTCCGACCAGATGCTGCAGGTCACCAAAACTGCTGTAAAAGTGAAGGTAGAACAACGAAATCATGTAAAGCTGTTTAAAAAGGAGGCAAATCACACAATTCCTGGTCCATGTTGTTCATGGTTTATCATTCAGTGTTTTAAGTTTTCTTTTGTTTTAAATTAACACAGCTGTCACCGTGAGATCAGATCAGATGTGTTTAATGTTCGTGTTTATGTGTGTGAGTGGGTAGGAGAGAAAGAGAGCAAGAGAGAGAGAGAGAGAGAGAGAGAGAGAGAGAGAGGGAGAGAGAGAGGGAGAGAGAGAAGTTTTTATTGCTACATCTGCACCTGGTTGTGTCTGTCAGCTGTTAAGTGACACCTGGTGGATCATTGATTCATCATTGATATTTGATACCCCCCCCCCCCCCCCCCACACACACACACACACAAACATGCTCATACAGCCATTCATTATAGTTCCTGCAGCAAATAGTGCAGACACGTTTTGAAAGCTGTGAGCTGTGAGTTCCATTCAGCAAGTTTTCTTTTAAATATGCGTCTCTCTATTGTCCCTCTTCATCTCTCTCAGGAGGATTTTATGGTTCTTTTTGCTGGATGTACCCTGACACATGTTCTGAGCTGTTTTTTAGTCTCCTTCTGACAAAGTTCCTCCCTTAAACTCTGGATAGTTGACGAGCTTCCCCCCACGTGCCTCATCTTAGGATCTCTCAGGTGTCCTCCAATCAGCAGGAACATGGAGGACGGGACCGGGAGGCTCGGGCTAAAGCGCCAGGTGTTTCAGAGTCTCCGACAAGGTGTGTTGAGGAAATTGCCCACGTCCAGGTTAGAGGTTTGCTGTGGTGGTGTGTGTCTGGTGCGTGCTGACTAAGCTGGTCCGAGCCGGTGAGGTGACCCAGAGACGTGATGTCAGGGGACCTCCAGGCACTGATCAGACTGTAGGCAAATGCAGACAAAGTCTTGATCAGAGTGAGAATTCGAGGGACGAGGACAGGAAGGGAAAGACCCACCCGACGATGTCACAGTGTGAGGCGGCAATGGATACACTTTAATCACACAACAACGCCGGCATCGGTTCTGTCCGATGTCCCTTCTGTTCCCACCCAAACCGTCTGCTGCTTCAGATGGGACAGACTCACAAATGCGACGTCCACGGTCTACTGTGGTGGACTGTTGATGGGAGAAGACGTGCAGAAGCACTTGGACCTCACTCGCATGTCATCTGGGTGGCGCCCAGCTGTTACTCTAAGAGGATCAGATGATCTGGACACGGTTGAATTACAGCTGGAGCACCAACGCAGCGGCCTGCTGACTGCAGCTGCGCTCCAGACTGTAACGTGTTGCTGGGCAGAATATGGGTTTTATAGCAATGCTGGATATGTGAAAGGTTTCAGCTTTTGGGCTTAATAAGCAGCTGAAAAGCGTCACAAATGAATCTTGTTTTCTTGCTATCGATTAAAATTTTTAAGACAGAAGTGAATCCCTTTGGGAGCTGACGTGATCTGGTCCTGAAGAATCCTTAAACCTGCGGAAGCCCACCTCTGTTCCATCCTCATGCAGTGAACGCGGTCTTCAAATCACCAACGCTTCAAAATAATGTGTTTGCATCATCTTTGCTCGCGTGTGCGTCAGAGCGTGCGTGGGCACGGTGCATCGCCTGCTTCCGTCTTCCCTGCAGGAACGTCTAGCATTTACTCAGGGTCTCGGGGAATCTCAGTACATCCACACTGAAGATACCCAAAAACCAAAACGTTTTCTGGTTCTCAGGGGGGCGGGGCTACGAGTTGAAGACAGCTGACTGGTGGACTTCGTCACTTTTCACAGGCAGCAACACTTTCCCCGTTTACGCCTCCATTTACGGAACTTAAACCTTAACCACATGAGACGGTAATAACACATAACGGTCACGCCTTGACCCAAGTGACCCCAGGGACCCTCAACTCGGCCGCCAATCACTCCAATGCGCCAACTCCGCGAGGGGTTGAGAACCCGAAAAAGTTTTGTAAACTTTGCTTTGTCAAAAGACGCTTTCTCGTCCTGCATGTGAAGTTATGAAGCACGTGCATGTGTGTTCAGCGCAGCCTTTACGTCGCAGGCGCAGCTTCGGTTACATCAGATCTTATTCTGGGAGGGGGGCGACACTTCAACCCGAAGGGCACAGCGGAGTACCGAGAACCGAGAAATGTTTCCTGGTTCCTCGTGATCCGCAGAACCTTCAGTGCTTGAACGTGACTTTTGACGCCTGCTGGTAGAGGAGCTCTTCACACACGTGTGCGTCTCTCTCTCTCTCTCTCTCACACACACACACACACACACACACACACACACACACACCCTGATCTACCACCATCTCACATGTCCGCGCCGCACCAGTGTTCTAAAACGACAATGTGAGAAATTGCACTAAGGTTTGCTCATATTGAATATACAATATAGTCTTCTGCCCGATCAGTGGTTGTTGGGTTTGCATTAAGAGTCTGTCCAGAATTCTTTTGCCAAAATACTAGTACAGGTGCAATTTTAGGCACTAAGGTCAGGTCTTTTTTTATTTTCCTAATGTCATGGTTTTAAAACCACCGAGTGCTGCTTTAACCCGATGCTTTTGTTCATACATGGATCCAGATCAGACAGGATTCCATTCAAAGCCCTGCTGCTGCTCCCCTCTCAGTCTCATTACGGGAGACAGAGCAGGTTTGCGAAGTGATTTAGGATCGTGTTTTAGACGCCGCCATCGCCAGACGGACGGCAACCTCAGAAAGAGAAGGTGGAACTCAAACTGCCATCATAAAACAGCCACTCTTATCCGGTTCCACTGGGAACCACTAGACTGTAAAACAATTTGTTGGCTCTCTCGGTACAATCTGAGCCTTTCTTTCGCTTCCAATAAATAATACTTGTAAAGGAAAGACCTTATTAAAGAGCTGGAGGTGAAACACACCGTTTCTTGCTTGAATGCTCGGATAGAACGCCCAAACAGATGACCTGCAGCCTTCTGAAGTATAATAAAAAACACTGGGGAGATGTTAAGAGGGGTTTAATGTGATTGTGGTCACATGGCTCAGTTAGGTAAATGCAGGTGTGGGTTTAATGTCACAGGGCAGATATGGCGGAGCAATTAACCACTGACATTTCAGTTACACTCGTCTGTACCATGACCTTTATATCATAACCGCCTCCAGAAACTCATCCAGTAGGATGAGCATTGAGCATTAACGTCATTATTCTGGCTCTGTTCTGAGGTACTGATACGTGCATCTTACCCTTTCTGTAGGCGCAGAGTATAAATGACCCTCTCAATCATTTCCCATGATCCTTTGCTCATCTATCTTCTGAAACTTTGAACTGGAGTGGTCATTGAATTTCATTCCTGCAAGTGAAAAAGAAGAAATCACCACATTTGTTTCTCATGACCCACACTATGAAATATTAAGGACGTAGGTAAGGATAGCTCCCCCTGGCGTTGGTCTGCAGCATGAATAAACTCAAGGTTTATGGATCAAATTGACTTCTGCACCCTCTAGTGGCGGACAGCTGTACTGATGCAAGCCTCACCTCTCAAAAAAAGAGAATTAACTAAAGAATAAGACTGTTGGCAAAATGACAAGTGTATTTGGAGGAAAGCTCTGATCAGATCTGTGGCTTCTGAAACCATTTAATCTGGTCGATAATGGATCACACTGCTCATTCTGTTGATTTGTTTCGCGTTGGCACTTCCACAGCCACTGGAAGTGAAGACAAGCAGTTAGCATTAGCAGGCTGGTGAGGAGCCGTGATGCACCCACTCATGCACATAAAGAGTCTTTTCTATCTGACCTCACACAAACACTCTTTATTCCCTCCTTTTTATTCTCCATTTTTCTTCCAGCTGCTTGTCTCCACATATCTCCTTTAATATATCCTTTAACTCCGTGATCCCGCTTCCAAAAACATATTCTATGCTCATCCACCCATTCCTCTTCTTCCCCCCTTCCAAGACTCCTTTCCTATGTATGTGACTGACAGAAGGGTTCATACAGCCTGGGGAAGAACACACAACTCCCCTCACAGATGGGCGGGAGGTCTGAGAGGGGCCCTGCCCCCCCTGGGTTTGCACGAGTGACTGTGCACCAGCAGTGCGACAGTGTTCAGCCATGTGAACTCAGGCTCGAGCAGGTACCAGCAGTCTTACCCCAGGGTGTCTAATCCACTAGTGCTACTGTGTGTGTAGCTCGTGTGTGCATCAAGTGTGTTCAGTGTACGAGGGCAACTTTTGCCCCGATGGACATCACAAGGCGAATAACTTTAAGCCTGTTTAAGCACCAGTGATGCAGGGATTAGCACGTTGGTGGATTGATTCCTCCCTTTTCTATGTGAAGTTTGCAGGTTCTTCCTGTGCCGACGTGTTTTTTTCTCTCCAGGGTGTTCAGGGTTGTATTAATGCCTCTCTCCTGACTGGGAGAGCATTGATTCCCAGCATTCCCTGGGAATCAAAGGTGGCACTTAACATGAACAGATGGGTTGATAGTGACACAGACCTTCCTGTGTGATGATGTCGTGAGAAAATAACAGAATTAAATAGCCTGGCGTGTTGATTTGACAAGTGGAGGGAAAACAACCACTTTCCTGTCATGATGATGCACTTTCAAAGGCAAATGTGTCTCCATGGGTGGGAACATTCTTATGAAAAGGATGGTTTTATTGTTGCTAGCTACAAATTGAAGGTTTAAGTCGCATAATCGAGTATCAAAGGGTTTTGTTGCTGTTTGAGCTGTTAAAGCTCTGAAGGTGTTTCTGACCAAAGTCTGTCAAAAGTTGCATGTCCGTAGATAACAGGAGGAAGAAAACCAACAGTGGTGTCCTGCGGGTGTTGTTGCTCACAGGAAATCTGGCAGCATTCAGCAGGACGTACGTCACTATTCTTGTTGGAACTGAATCAAAACTCTGGTGCCGATGTGCAGCATCTAAGAGTTTTGGTGTCATCTCAAGCCTTTGGGCTTTAGGTTTCCAGCACTGCTAATCCCTGTTTTTGTTTTTTTAGACATAATCATCGGCCCGGAGGTCTTGCTTGAGTCAATTGTGAATTTTGAACAGGCTCCATTTCTGCCTCTGCTGTGGAGAGCCCCCCTGGACTGGAATACTTCCCATTAAATCCCATTATGAGGAGTTTACCTTGGGAATTTTTGGCCCTTAAGAGAGATTTTGTTATTGCCAAGACATTCAGCGCAATCTTCACACCCTATTTCAAAACATTAACAAGAATCTATGAAACTAAGATGAAAACAACCTGTTCTCTCCTTTTGCTCCTCTTTTTTGACTCAAGCTCTGAAAACCTCTGCTGCCACTTTCAAGGAACAGAAACGTAACCAGGAATCTTCAAGGGTGTGTATGACCTGACTGGAGTTAAAGCTGGCCTGCATGCAGCGGACGCTCACCCTCTCTGTGTCCAGACTGACGACTGCCGCCGAAGCAAGACCAGCAGCGGAGCGCAGCCGTCAGACCTGACCGGGATCCTGCAGGTTGACCCGTCTCTTCAGGAGGCCCAGCTGCAGCGGAAGAGGGCTCGCCTCCCTGGAGATTTGAACAAAACCATCTCCCACCGGCCGGCCCCCATCTTCAGGCACATCCTGCCACTTCCCTCCAGAACCCAACCGGCCATCAAAGGTGATCGCAAAGATACATTTCCAACTACACTTTAAGGCCTCAGATGTCTGTAATGGACACAAATGATTCTGATTTTATCAGTGAATAATCTAAGCAACAAGTCTAAGCAGTTATCCCACGCAGAACATCTGCAATAACAGAAGACACTTAGTGAGGAGGAGTCACAATTTCAAGTTCAATCATTCTCCCTCCGTCTTCAGGCTTTCTGAGCTTGAGTCCTCATCCTTCACATTTGTTTCTGCTTCTCCTCCTTGACTTCTTCTTTTGATTTTCCAGTTCCATTGTGCAGCGGTTGTAGTCAAGTTTGACTGAAAACCATACAAACTGGTGTAATGTCAGCCAACGCTAATGCTAATGCTAATGCAGTGAAATCTCTTGGTCATAGAACATAACCTCCTGGGTGGAGGTCATAAGGTCATATAAAAACACCTCTGTAACACCTGCTGACAGAGTAACCCCAAACAACCCCGGCTGTCGTTCAGCTGCTCGTCTCTGTCACAAATGCACAATAAACGGAGCTGTGATGCAGCAGCACAGGCGAGCACGCCGATGCGGGAAATCATCCCATTATTGGATCCAAGGTTGTTAAATCAGCCCCCACGTTGTCTGGTCATCATGGCCCGCTGACAGTGGATTAAAGACTGCCAGTTTATTTTGCGTAGCTGTCGGCAGTTGATTAAATAACACACACCAGGCAGCAGAGGAAGAGTGTGTATCACCGCCCACAGAGTCCCAGCAGGAGACAGGAAGGACTCAGACGTCTGCATGCTGGCAAAGTTTGAGGAGCAGAGGTTGTATTTATATTCAGTAGGCTGTGGGGTGGGGGGTGGGGGGGGGGGCTCCAATCCATGATTAAAATCTTCTCCTTTAATTGATTTTGGTCGTTGGTGTAAGGTGCATTTTAGCAGCTTTGCAGCCCAAACTCCCCCAGGCACACCTTCTTTATTTAGACTTAACTGGCTGCACTGGAAGTGAACCTAGAGGAATGAAAGCTATCGCCTGGACGCTGCTCCAACATCCCACTCAGCCTAGAGAGGAAACATAAAGGCTGCTTTTGCCTCAAAGAGGATTTTTGAGCAGGCGGCGAGGACGGGGGCTTTGGTTCCTCAGCCGTCACATTTTACATGTTGAATGTTAAATTTGATGAATCTGAAGAAGGCGTTGGAGAATTCAACTTTGGCTGCCTTCAGGAGTGTGTGTCAGATCACCGACGTTTGGAGCGCAGAGAATCTCCCAAATGAAGGCGCGACGCGTGCTTGGCTGTCGGTTCACACATGCTGGTAGATGCCCTTTATTGGACCAAAGCGCTCATGTTTGTCTTCTGCCAATCCCTTTCCTTTCCCTCCCACCGCTGCCTTGACCCCCCCCCGTCCCCGCACACACCACAGAGATGCAGCTTCCCAAGGTTTCGGATGAGTCATGTGATGACGATAGCAGCTGCAGCCTGTCTCCTGGACCCTCAGGGAACGCAGAGTCTCCTCCGGCTCTCCTGCCTCTGCCTTCTCTGCCACAGGTCCTGGCTGGACGCAGTGGCACAACTCCAGCAATGGTAGGACACAGAAAGTCAGGGAGGGGGGGTTAGGATATCAGAACACTGATTTTCATGAGCGTATGATTAATATTTAAGGAATTATAGTGAATAGCACAACACGGGCAGCTAATGCGATCTTCAGGCGCCTCCACTCTTTGGTCCCGCCCCTTTTTAAAATTGACTAATGGGACGGAAGCACAGTCTATTCACATGGCAGGTGCTTCACAGACACAAGTAGGCACAATAAATGTGTGATAAACCACAAAATAATCAGGGGCTGCTGTGAGCTCGTGGTCTCTTTTTCAGCTGAAAGCCAAAAACAAGAAGCCAAAGGTTTATTTCTTCTTTACTGGCATTTTTTCCATGTGTTCCTACAATAATGAACCTGGAATACTAACTATTCCATGTTAATATTGTGAAATCATGAAATCTATAGATGTCTATAGTCTATTTAAATGCAGCAGGAACAGTTTTGCTGGGTCTGTTACAATTTATTATGTCGTAGGTGAAAAAGCTGAAGTACCATCAGTACGTCCATCCTGACCAGAAGAGAGATAAAGAGCTTGCTGGACATTTAAACCAGTCCTCTGGCAGCCATCTCCATCAGCAGCAGCTCCTCCTGCAGTTGAAGATCCTCAAACATCAGCAGTGGCACACCCACAACTACCCCCCCGTCCTGCCAACACGTACTAAGTAGGTGTTATAAAAGCTGCAAGAGGATTCTAGTAAAGTTGACGCTATAAACATTACAACAAGGACTCTGGATATTTACCATGTATTCCCCTCTCTTGCACCTCTGTCCTCTTCATCAGGCCTCAGAGCGGATGCAATTCCTCTTCCTCCCCTCATTCTGTGACCTCCCCATCGGTACCTCGGCCATCCACGGCTCCTTTGGCTCCATCGAGCCAATTCTGGCGGAGTTCTGCTCCTTTAGTGCTGGGAAAACCAGGAAATCTACTTCCTAACCTGGATGATATGAGGGTTAGACACACACACACACACACACACACACACACACACACACACACGCACACGCACGCACACACACGCACGCACACACACACACACACACACACACACACACGCACGCACACACACACACGCACACACACACACACACACACACACATGAACAGCAGGTCTGTGTGTTATGCATAGAAATCTATTTTTTTAGATTATATTGCTAAAGTGCTGGGGGAACTGGTGGATCAAAATCTTATTTCTCATTCTGATAACAGGATTGCCAACAGGATTATTTATTTGTACGTCTAGAATCAATTTTTTTCTTGCTGGCTACAGGCGGCGTCTGGATGGAGTAACAGGTGGATAGAAGGTGACAAATGTAAGGAATTTAACAGGATGTTGTCATCTGACCCAGCCTGCTATTTTAGAACTGATGAAGCACGGCGCCGTGATGGATTACCCTGTCGCGTGGTGTTCTTTTTTTCTTTCTTTGAGCCTTCTCAATTTCCCTTTGATATTGCATTTCCATCTAATCCGTTCGTCTTGTTGATCCTTCAAACTCGACTCCTCATGTGCTCGTCATCCGTCAGGTTGTAGAGCTGAAGTCTGAGCTGAAGCAACGTGGTCTGACAGTCTCCGGCTCCAAAAATGAACTGGTTGAAAGACTGAGGAGCTACCAGGACCTGAAAAAGGGCTGCGGCAATACCTCCTCACTGACAGCAGGGGGTACCACAGGGTCAGGGGCCGAACGAGGAGCTTCAACCACGGACAGAAGCCCACCAGAAGCACCACATCAGACCCTGCACCATCAGGCATCTCTCAACCTTCGGTCAGGTGATGGAAATAATCCCATTTTCAAGTGTAAAATTAAATAAACAGTTTCTCGCCTGCGGAGTATCCAAATATAGGACCGTTTCTTTATCTCTACCCCTGCAGCAGCCACTCAGCCGCTCGCACTCCTCAACTGTGACATCTCACCTCAGGTCAGCTCCCTCTCCACCTCGCCGGGCGCTAGAAACCCTGAAGCCACCAGTGCTGCCATTCTGGAGGACGTGGTCTGTGTCACAGGATTCTCATTGTCATTCAGTGAACCTCACACATCATCCATCTGACATCAGGCGATTAACACCAGCTCTTTCAGGGTTCATGTAGGATGATAACATTTAAACACTGCGCACATCAGAATTTATGGCATTTTACCAAATGTTAGCATATAAATGTGGAATTGTTCCCAATATATACCCATGGTTCACTCCAACATCCTCTAATTGGAAGAAACAAAACAAATAACAGGAGATGAATAAATAACTATTGTATAATTTTAATCTTAGAGAATTGACATGATCGTTTATATGGACTGCATAATAAATGATCTCAGTTAATTAGCATAAACAATTGGGTTACTTACATTAAGTGTTGGCCCTTCCTCACTTTGCATGTGAGGCACACTGTAGCGGGAAATTCAGGACGTATTTTAAATACAGACTAAATTTTCACACTGTCAGGAAATAAACAGTTTCACAATTTAAAAGCACATAAAAGCAGCGCCCCTTTTATGACTTGTGAGGCATCTTCGCTACAATTTTTGACACGGGATAAAAACAGGCTCATTTCAAAAGAGCTCTCTCTGGTGTTAAAATGATGCTGTTAGCATTCATTGTGTTGTTTAATGAGGTCTCAATCACTGTCACACATGTGGGTCATTTCCTAGCATTTTTAACATCTGTCACCCCCTCTCGCCCATCAGGACCATCAGCTGTGTGCAGCCAATCAGCCCCGGATTTATACTAAAGAAGAGCTGAGGCCCTGTCACTTCTCGCTGAGGAAGAGGAAACATTGCCAGGCCTCCTGGCTGTGCCCCTCCTCCTCCTCCTCCTCCTCCTCCTCCTCCTCCTCCTCCTCCTCCTCCACAGCTCCAGGAGTGATTGAGGATAAAGACAAGATGCTGCAGGAGAAAGACCAGCAGATCGAGAAGCTGACCAGAAAGCTGATGCAGAAAGAGCAGCTGGTGGAAATGCTCAGGCTGCAACTGGAGATTAGGACACACGGAGGGGCGAGAGTGCACGTAAAAGTGAAACAGGAGCCTCCTGACAGTTGCAGCGGCCCACCTTCACTTATCCAGCTGCCTTCACCTGCGTTTCCGCCAACAGCTGAGACGGTTGCCATCAATCAGGACGCGATCAAGGAAGAGGAAGTTGTATCCCGGACATCTCCAGGATTACTGCCTTGCGCACAGATGGAGCATACATGTCAGGTCTCTCAGCAGCAAATGATTCAGCAAAGACTGCGACCGCAAGGGTGTGAGGCCCAGAAGGAGGAGTGGGGGCCTCAGCCCAGGGGCCCGATGCTGGGAAATCTGCATAGCCATTCCGCGCAGAGAAGGAAAGGTTCCGACACACTGGAGGTGAAGCAGGAAGTTCCCCGACTGGATCGTGATGTGACTGAACAACAGCAGAGGCCGGCACATCTGGGGCAGCAGCAGCAGAGACTGGATACATCCCAGCAGACACCACAGGTCAGAACTGGCTCCAAGAGGTCCATTACAGAATGAGAATCAGCCCAAGACCCTCTCAAACGGTCTTCTCTGCCTTTTACAGGTGTATCAAATATGTCTCTACCCACTGGAAGTTTTGAAAAACAAACCCACCCCAACCCTGGTTACCAGCGGCAACGACTCCTTGATTGGACCGAGCGGTCGCCATAGCACCGACATCATGCTGGAGGACGATGCAACCGCTCAGATCATGCTGCAGGTGCGTACGCATATACAACACGCTCCTATTTATTTACTTTAATTAACACCGATTCTTCATCTAGAGGCTACAGTCCTCAGCCGGGCGCCATGGCAACAACCTGGCTGAGCGGAGGCAGAAGGTGAGGTTTAAATCAACTCACTAATGACCCGAGGGTGTGAGAAGCTAATGAAAACCCACATAAAGCAGCTTTAAAACCGCATTTAAGGGTGGTTTAATGTTTCTCACAACCTTTGCAGATGAAATACGTCTGCGGGCTCTGAAAAAGTATTTACATGACTAATGACGTCATAGAGCCCTTCCAGCTGGCCGTAGCATCAAGCTCCCCTTCCTTTTAACCACGGCATTAGCATCAATCAATAATGCCAAGGAGGGACATTAAGCCCCTCGTCAGGGGCCCCAGGAGCGCCCCTTTTGTTCCGTCACTGGTTCAATGACACCGGTACCATACAGAGAGGGCAGAGGCAGGACTGCACCGCTGCCTCCGAAAACGGAGGGAATTAATGATGTCGGCAGGATGGCGGAACAGAGACGGTCCTTGATTGGAGGTTGTGATACTATTACAATGCTGATTATTATTGCTTTGCTAATTACTCTAACGGCGTCCTCCATTACTGTGATTTATGCTGTTAATGATCCGGAGACAAAGATTCCATCTCGCCTTTGTTCATTTGCGACGTGAATGCAGGTGCACTCCGGTTCCCTGTTAGAGGCGGTTTAATGGAACACGGCGTTGCCGTTGTCAGCATTCTCTGTCTCGCCCAAAATCCAGCGTAAAGGTCACGGGGGTGTTTGTTAATCTGAGTGGGTAGCAAAATGTAATATAAAATAAAAAGGAGGTCAGGTTGAAGGAGCCTAGTGTGTGAGATTTGGCAGCCTCTAGTGGTGAGAGTTGAAATTGCTCGCGCGTGAATGTGGGAAATCTACCCACAAATTTTAATCCCAGTCAGATTATATCTGATGTGTAATACGTGTTTAGCCCTCCGCTAAGTGTGGGGACATCTGTGTCCTTGTTGGCCTCTTTATGTGATCAGAGGTTATAGAAGCGCTCTGGTGTCTGTGAGATTGACATTTTAATCTTTAACGTGCTTTTGTCTTCAGGCTGCGGAGCATGAAGGTGATTCTGTCGAGGTCGTTTTGCAGAGCGGAGGTAAGGAGTGTGTTCACGGCCTGTTTGCTCGTCGTGCCTTGGATGATTATGGAGCCATATTCTCATCCTTATTTTTGCAGAATGGCCTACCTCCAAACCCGCAACAGACCCTCTAGATTATTTAAACCCAACCTCCTCACGCGCTGCCCCTCCCCCCTCGCCGCTCCAGCACGCCCCTTCACCTCTGACCCCCCCCTGCCTGTGCCTGACCTCAACGACATCTGAGCGACAGACTGGGGTTGACACCAAAGAAGAGGGGCGGTGTCCCGGTGGCTGCTTGGAGGACTTCCTCGAAAGCACCGCTGGGGAGACTCTTCTCGGGGCGGAGCCTGACGGGTTGTTGAGCTTGATCGATGACCTGCACAGTCAGATGTGTGCCCCTCCGTCCTCCAGGGATGCCTCCAGCACGGAATCAGAGGAGGAACATGAGCTGGACCTCACCGTGGAGGGAGTGAGGTGTAACGAGAACTCTACACTGGGTCCACTGGTTCCTCCGCCCCCTTCTAGTGTGTTTTCCACAGACTTTCTGGACAACTTTGACCTGCAGACCTTGATGGTCTGAAACCCTCCATGACTGCTCCGCTGCATGATCAGAGCGCGCCACCTGTGTCTTCTCACACCCTGAAATATTCAACCCTTGAGCACTTTTATATATTTTATTTACATGCCATTATATCGATTTTCTGTGGGGAAACCTGTTAGGCGGGTCCTACGTCTGCCCCTGCTCCTTCAGAAAACCTCCATGAGAAAACACCAGGGTCCTTCGGGGGCCGGGCTCAACGAAACACTTTTATCGGCTCATTATAGGTACATTGATCTTATCTTTGCGATGGAAACCACGACAGAGGCGAGAAAAGTATCGACTTGTTTGACCCTGTCCTAATTGCGGTGTAAATCCTCGGACGCCTTGTGTTGCAAACATAATCAATATTTTATTACTGCAGAAGGTCAAAGATAGCCACATTTTAAGCATAAACGCAAAGTTAACGTCTTTGACATGGTTTACACAGTGCACAGAAAGGTTCCGAATGTTCTAGATGTGGTGGCATTAATACTAGCATGATAGCTAATGCTAAACTAGCCCGTTCCATCCCGCGACTGTTTTTTAAAAAAACGTATTTATAAAGTTGGAAAGAAATGATTGATTGACATAAGCATGTCAAACTGAAGAGAAATCAGTGGTCATAACTCTTTCAGATGAACGGTTATTACATCTTACATCATATTACATCTTATTAGGTTGCAGACCAAAGAATCGATACACAAGTTAGCGAACAACAAAGTGTTGCTCAGTGGAAACTATGGCAGATGCATTTTAAAGTTAATAGAATAAACACGGGATGATAAATTACAGTTTAAAAGCTGTCTTAGGAAAACTGTCACGATGAAGACTGCTTCTAAACCTGCTCTTGTTGCTCTAAAGAATAAATTCACATGTTATTTTTGTTGACAAGAAATTAAAGCAAGTTTGCTCACACCCAATTTATCTGGATGCAATTCATTTTGGCTCCGTCAGGGAAAATATCTGAATGCCCAGTTCCGTGATTAAATGGGAAATGGATTTTACTAATTCTGCTACCGAGGATAGAAAATCAAGCATTGTGTCAGTTTAAAAATTGAAAATGTATAGTGGATGTTTTTACATTAAACGGTGCTTGTTATTGCAAACAAAAATTAAACCTAGTTCACTTTAGGGTGATTTTAGCCTCCAACTTTTATGGTCACACTGTTGCTTTAGTTTGTCACCCAAAACTGAATTAGCACCGTGCTATGATTCCTCCTACAGCATTTGGTCCCAGTGGAGGATGGATCCTGGGACAGCCCCTCATCCAGGTCAAAGGGTCATGTGGTGTAGACACATGACCACATGACCCTTTGACCTCAGGGTCATGTGGCGTGGACTGACAGGAGCTACTGTAGGCCTGGCTCCAGGGTGGAGCCCTAACGCTCCAGCAAGGTACAATGATCCTTCTTCTTCCTCGGTTTTCTCAAAATGGTCTTCTCAAACCTGCTCTTTGTCTGGCATCTCACCAGCTAAACTACTAGGCGAATTCCCCTGGAAAACAGCTTCGGGGTTCCTTGAGCCCGTGCATGTGATGCTCCGTTGTCTTGAGATGAGCCTGTTGAGCTGCTTTGTTACGTGTTTATGTTCTGTTGGGAGAATTTCTTCTAAATCCACAGGCGAACAACATACAAGCCACAGCTCGGCTACACTAATGTGCAGAGTTTCACCTCTGGCTAGAGCATCAGACACACACACACACACACACACACACACACACACACACACACACACACACATGCATCCCCCCCCACACACACACACAGATACACACATGGGTGTAATGCTGTAGAGGGCTTAGATGCAGTGTTGCCTGAAGTTATTATGCAGACGCTTTGATGCATCTCAGTAGCCTACAGTGGGATTCTGTTTGCAGAACTATGTTGGCATGTTCCTTGCAAACAAACACACATTTACACACTCCCAGCACCAGCATCAACACTGACCCACCTGTGATCACACTTTCACACTGGTAAACACACGGGGACAATTGAGAAGGATGATTCCTCATCTTCTTCTGGGAGCCTAGAGACCAATGGAGAGCGTAGACGAGGACACCCCCTATGAAAGTGGTTTTCCGCACACTCCTTGAATACAGCATCACGGGTGACCTTTAATCTTTTGCTGGCAGCAGATTTGATTTTGATTTTCATATTTTGAGTTGGGGATGTTCTAAAATGTTTCTTGGACTGACAGGTAAAGGTTTCATCCCAGCTGGGAGGCTTTTTCCCCCCCTGTTGCTAAATGGTGTCTTCTGCCGGACTTTATTAGAACTAAAAAAAACTGTTGACAGCTTGTCCAAGACGGTTGCTGACTGAGTGAGATGAATTTTATGGTTCGGGTATACTGATGCGTATCTGCAGAGAGGGAGAAGAAAGTGGCAGCCAATTGGGGATTGGGGGGTGGTGGTGGTGGTGGGGGAAGGGGGGGGGCAGAATACAACATAAGGCCTCAGTGAGATCTCAAGGTCAAGCAGACTCAGTCAAGATGACAGATAATATGTTCAATCTGGACCAGAATCCTGCTGGGATACAGTATTTGGATTCACACACACACACACACACACACACACACACACACACACACACACACACACACACACACACACACACACACACACACACACACACATAGAGAAGTGCTATTTCAGCTCCTGTTACACACCAAACTGCTGACGGCAGCTGCCACATGTTCAAGAACAAAATTATGCACAAATCCCAAGTGGCTCGTATTTATTCTTGCATCTGTTGCGTGATCAATAGGCATAAAAGCCGGTTCCCGATCACCTCACTCATCAGCACCATCGTTGCACAATTAGAGGAAATAACGTTCCCTCGGTCTGTGTTCACGCCAGTGGCGGAGACGCAAATATTCTATTCGACATTTCAATTTTACGTTATAATCAAGATTGGAGATAGATGCTTTACAGAAATCCTGAACCTGACCCCCCCCACACACACACACACACACACACTTTAGGATGCATGTCAGAAGCAGACAGGGAAAGGACCAATTTAACATTTACTCAGGCAAATTGCTGCGAACTGATCGGAACCATCTCCACCACGTATTTAGGATTTAGTCCATGTAAAGAAACTAGTCAGAGCGACCTCTGATTGAACTGATGACCAGTGACAGGATGGAGGATTCAACTTTTACACACATGGATCGTCATCTTTGAGCTGACTCACCGCTGAATGCTCAGGGAAAACAAGATAAGGAGGGCGACAAGACCAGGGGATGAATTTACAGATGTAAATACTGACTAACTGAGCCAAATAGGATGCTAAAACTACATATAAACAAAGTGAAATTGGACTTCCTGACAGTGTTTTTAGTATTTGAGCATCGTGAATGAGCTCATTCATGCCTCATCTTTGTGCACACTCATTTATACACAGTTAGACATCAAATGGTGCCATTTTTACAGTGTGCAGCACTCCTTTATTGCAGGTATTCCTTTAGAATACCTGCATTAGAGGTATTTCACTTTTTTTCCTCCCCTGGATGGTGAAAAAAATGAAGTGTGTCGGGAACGGTTAGCAGAACAAATGCTTTAACAATGCTGCACAGCGCAGAGGAAACAGTGAGGCTAATATCAGCTGAACACACACAGGCAACAAAGGAAACACTCTAACTGAAGAAAATTAAACCATGGGAGAGGAAAGGTGTAAAAGCACAGAGAGAGAGAGAAAGGAGGAACATCTGTGTGTGTGCGTGCGTGCAGGAGACTTATTGTGCATAACATTTCACTACCGGCTCGGCTACCAGAACAAGAGAGGATGTGCGAGCCAATGTGTGTGTGTGTGTGTGTGAGAGAGAGAGAGAGAGAGAGCTACAGAAATAGCCACAGCCCATTATCATCACCTCTACCTGTCTGGCTGCAGCGCCTCTAATTACAGCCACCACATTGCTCCAAATAGCGCCCGGTGCCTGCTGGATATCATTACTGCGTTTTTGTGCCTTTTGCAGCAGGTTGTGTGCTTGTGTGGAGATTATAGGTCTCCTGTAACCACCTGCAGAGAGGCAACCTGCTGAGAGAAGCTTACGGAGAATTTAATCCCCGCCTTAATGTGGAAAAAAGCGTTCGCTGTGAAACTGCCATTACTAAACTGTTGGATCCTGGCGTCTGCATTAAGTAGACCACGTGCACAAATACGAGTGTTTCGCAGGAAAATAGGGTGTGACTCCACGTGTCGTCTTAAGCGCTCTGCGAGTAGCCGATGTAGGTCAGCCGTACTGCAAACTGAGTCCCTGGTTGTTCTCTGGCTTACTCCTGGAACCAAACCCAGCCGGGGGGATTAGACAGAGACGGTGACACGCCAGCGGCCTCCTTCCTCCATCCCCAACACACCGACTCGTGCGTCACGCAGAAACATAAAAGGCTCTTCTCCGATGTAGGTCAGCCAGACAGCGGAGACGGCGCTGACCACGAGAGAGCTTCACCTGCTGCAAACGCCAAGCGAAGGAGAGGAAAAGCCAAACAAATCCATATGAGGTTTGCTTTCATCTCTGACTGTGTGGCGGAGAGGCGGCGTCCTGTGGGAGGCTTCGTGTCCCTGTCATCAGTGTTCTCCTCTGTCTCCAGCCAGGCAGCATCATATGGCCCCTGACAGCTTCCATACTTTCTCCATGGGCTCAGCAAAACTGCTGAACTTGTGCCAGAGAGAGAGAGAGAATGTCTGTGTGTCTGTGCATGCATGAGGGGGGGGGGGGGGGGGGGGGCACGGGCAGCTGAGTATTCTTCCATTAATGCTTAAAAATAAAAGGGCCACTTCAGACTTTCATGCTGCGACCCCACAAACAGGTTGCCTTCAGGAACATCTGTCCACCTACTGCAGATTTCATGTAATAACAGGAAGACAGTTGTGTAGTTTATGTTACGATACATGGTGGTAACGGACCCGAACGCAGGCCAGGACACAATGGTGGAGAGGTCAAGGGCTTTATTTACAGGGAAGGGGAGAACACATTAACCGAAACAGTCCTCCTGGACCGCATGGGGATCGGGAGGCAGCGTCCGCCCGTCCCAGGTCCATCGGCGAGTTCCCAAACCAGACGCAGTCCCCCTGGACTGCCGGGAACTCGGAACACCGGTGAGTCCTCCACACGCTGCAGTCCTCCTGGACCGGCGAGGACTCGGGAGTCCGGCGCAACACGCTCACCTCACGAACGTGCCCCGAGACACTGGGGACAAAGCAGTCCTCCTGGACTGCTGGCGATTAGGAGGCAGCGTCTGCCCCTCCAAGGTCCATCGGCGAGTTCCCAAACCAGACGCAGTCCCCCTGGACTGCCGGGAACTCGGAACACCGGTGAGTCCTCAAACGGCTGCAGTCCTCCTGGACCGGTGAGGGCTCGGGAGTCTGGCGCAACACGCTCGCCTCACGAACGTGCCCCGAGACACTGAGGGCAGAGGCAGTCCTCCTAGACTGCAAGGGGGGCAGGAGCAGTCCTCCAGGAGACACGGAACAGCAACAGGAGAGGCCCTCCAGGAAAACCGGAAGCTCGGGGACAGGAGTGGCCCTCCAGGGCAACAGGAACACAGGAACAGGAGCGGTCCTCCAGGGAAACCGGAAGCACGGGAATAGGAGCGACCCTCCAAGGCAACAGGAACACAGGAACAGGAGCCAACACCAAGGAACCCAAACAAGCTCCCACACTAGACCAACGAACAGACTCCCAACACGAACAGGAACACTCAGGGAAGTGAACAGACACCCCGGCACTGACAGGCAGGCACAACCTGCTTAAATAGGCAGCAAGATGTAAATTGCCTACAGGTGCGCCCACCTGCAGTGCCAGCTGCACCCAATTGTGCTCCACACCACACCCTGCAGGCCAAAGACAGACACAACCCAGAAATCCCAACAGTTTATATATATTTACTTTATTAGCAGATTTTATAGCTGGTTAATTTATGTTTCCACCACACCTCTTCAGACTGATAACCTATGAGGGAGTAGCATGGTGGTCCTTACCCATCTTTTATCTTTCTTAACATTCATTTTGTTTTTGCACAATTGTGTAACACGATATAAGGAATACACAAATTAAGTGTTGTCTCAAATACGCATTGTGTTACTTGAAATTCTTTTAAGCACTGTCTGTTTGAAAGAATGAACAAATGTTCAAAGCTGTGATCTACAATTCTGAAGAGTAGGAGTAGGAGACTCCCATTAGGACTAAATGGTATTAATTGGTTGGCGTCCTTGTGGACCTGTAGCCACCTGTAGCCACTCATGACAGACAGCTGCTGATGCATGTTAGACCGACCAGACGGGTCAGGAGGGCCGGCCTCCGTGTCTTCAGGGCTGTCACGAGTTGAACGACACAAAAGTCACGATGAGTCACCCTCTGGACATGAGCGGACCCCAAAAAGAAGCTCCAAGCGGTGAGATTGTTTTGAATTAACAGGCACTCGCCCCCTACAAAGAACAGCGACACAATCATCCAATTCCTAGTGTTGACTCACGCTGACTGCGACCACAAATACCATTTTAATAACTACTGACTAAATAAACTCATCGGCTCATATCCCCATCAAATTACCAAACATTTCGGTACTCTCCTCTGCCACACACTTTTCCAAATAAAGGATGAGGGTGAGAAGGTGTGTGTGTGGAGGGGGGGTCCAGACACACACAATGTGCTGCTGTGTGTGAAAGCCTGAGACCATGAGGAAGAACATCAGCCGAGCGTGACCCATTTTCAAAATCTGGCGGGATAATAAATCCGCCGTAGTCCAAGATCAGCTTCAGGTGATAATTTTTCCAGCCTAACTCCCGCAGTAGCTGGACCGCAGTCAGGACCACCTCCATTCAATGAACGGATTGTGTCTCAAATTGGGAAAACTATTATTGTAAACTGTTCAGCTGACTGTCATCCATCTCCAGAGATTGTTTTGACGTTCCCAAATGGAACACGGTTTTCTAATAAAGCCAACCATGGCTCTCATTTCCATATATGAAAGGATGGTTCTTTAGTTAACAGGCCTGGCAAAGAGGATGCTGGAAACTACCAATGCGGTGCTAAGAATTACATGAGCTACCTAGAG
The DNA here is from genome assembly GCF_901000725.2 of Takifugu rubripes. NCBI lineage: Eukaryota > Metazoa > Chordata > Actinopteri > Tetraodontiformes > Tetraodontidae > Takifugu > Takifugu rubripes. The sequence continues at coordinate 4,680,386 of NC_042289.1, forward strand.
AAGCTAACCATTTTAGAAGTTGGACAGAAGCCTTACATCCTGACAAGGCTGAGGGGTATCATACGGATTGTATAAGGAGAGCCTCTCTTTCTTCATTGTCTGTCTGATGAAGTCCCACACCCAAAATTTACTGGACCATTCCTGGTGGCCACAGACTGAGTCATCCTCAGATCGTTGGCCGTCATCAACAAACAGACTTAACAAACTCATTAAAAAGCCAGGGTCTGTTGGTGGCAGTAAACTTGCAGACTTGGACGAGGTGGTGAGGGACAGGATGGTGTTAAAATTGCGGACAATCATGGACAGTCCCTCCCACCACCTCCATAACACAGTGGACAAACTGAGAAGCAGCTTCAGCAACAGACTCCTGCAGCCTCGCTGCTCTAAAAAAACGGTACAGGAAGTCATTCCTGCCGTCCGCCATCAGACTGTATAATTCATCCTAACCCATTCAATAGCAATAATTGTTTAATGTTTATGTTGTAATTTTATTTCTATTTTATTCTATATTTATGTATATATGCTAATAATGCTTATAACATGTATATATTGTATGATATATTATATATATATAAAAATCTCTTCCTCGCCCTCCTGGACGGTGCCTCCTTCCTTCAGACTCGGGTCCTCTACCAGAGGCCTGGGAGTCTGAGGGTTCTGCGCAGGATCTTTGCTGTTCCTAGGACTACGCTCTTCTGGACAGAGATCTCTGGTGTGGTTCCTGGTATCTGTTGGAGCCATCTACTCAGGTTGGGTGTTACTGCCCCTAGTGTCCCGATCACCACTGGGACCACTGTTGCCTTCATCCCCCACATTCTCTCCATCTCCTCCTTCAGCCCTTGGTACTTCTCCAGCTTCTCGTGTTCCTTCTTCCTGATGTTGCTATCACTCGGGATTGCTACATCTATCACCACCACTGTCTTCCGGTGTTTATCCACCACCACTATGTCAGGCTGGTTGGCCACCACCATCTTGTCAGTCTGGATCTGGAAGTCCCACAGGATCTTGGCCTGCTCGTTCTCCACCACTTTCGGAGGTGTCTCCCACCTGGTCCCTGGGACCTCCAGTCCATACTCAGTGCAGATGTTCCTGTACACTATGCCAGCCACCTGGTTATGCCGTTCCACGTATGCCTTGCTTGCCAGCATCTTGCACCCTGCTGTGATGTGCTGGACTGTCTCAGGGGCATCTCCACACAGTCTGCACCTGGGGTCTTGTCTGGTATGGTAGACCCTGGCCTCTATTGCTCTGGTGCTCGGGGCCTGTTCTTGTGCAGCCATGATTAGTGCCTCTGTGCTGTCTTTCAGTCCGGCCTTTGTCAGCCACTGGTATGTTTTCTCGATATCAGCCACTTCCTCAATTTGTCGGTGGTACATTCCATGCATGGGCTTGTCCTTCCATGATAGCCCCTCAGGTTCCTCCTCCTTGGTGGGCTTTTGTTGCCTGAGGCATTCACTCAGCAGTGGGTCAGTGGGGGCCATCTTCTTGATGTATTCTTGGAGGCTTGTTGTTTCCTCCTGGACAGTAGTTCGGACACTTACTAGTCCTCGGCCCCCTTCCTTTCGCTTTGTGTATAGCCTCAGGACACTAGACTTAGGGTGAAACCCTCAGTGCATGGTGAGGAGCTTCCTTGTCTCGCTGGGGTCTCTCTTGCTGGGGTTACTCCCGTAGTAACACTCCATCAGTAACATGTTCTCTGCCCTGCACCATGAATGCCTTGTTCCAGTAGCCAATTTGACATCAGGCAGCCCTGGTTCCCTGACCCCTGACGCGGACCTTGTTGACCCGGGCGACGTCCGAGCCGGTATGGCTCTATCAGTTAATGTTCCGCTCATACCGAGGTGTAGGCATATATGCGAAAGGAGCCTTGCCTAAGGGCTCACCTGGATTCGAACCGACAACCTTCCGCACCAAAGTCAGCGTAAACCACTGGCCTACCCAGTCTATATATATATACACACATATATATATATATACATACATACATGGATGACATCAAGCTGTATGCCAAGAACAAGCGTGACATCGACTCCCTGATTCACCTCACTAGGATCTACAGCAAAGACATCGAGATGTCATTCGGGCTAGACAAATGTGGGCGGATGATATCTAGAAGGGGAAAGGTGATCGCAACTGACGGGGTTGAACTACCTGAAGGGAACATCACAGATGTGCAGGACAGTTACAAATACCTGGGGATCCCACAGGCAAATGGTAACCACGAGGAGGCAGCTAGGAGGTCAGCCACAGCCAAATACGTGCAGAGGTTAAGACAGGTCCTGAAAAGTCAGCTGAATGGTAAGCACAAGATCCAGGCCATAAACACCTTCGCCCTGCCAGTAATCAGATACGCTGCTGGCATAATACCCTGGCCACTGGAAGAGATACAAGCCACTGACATCAAGACAAGGAAGCTCCTCACCATGCACGGAGGGTTTCACCCTAAGTCCAGTGTCCTGAGGCTGTACACAAAGAAAAAGGAAGGGGGCCGAGGACTAGTAAGTGTCCGAACTACTGTCCAGGAGAAAACAACAAGCCTCCAAGAATACATCAAGAAGATGCGCAGAACCCTCAGACTCCCAGGCCTCTGGTAGAGGACCCGAGTCTGAAGGAAGGAGGCACCGCCCAGGAGGGCGAGGAAGAGATTTTTTATATATATGCTTATATTATATGCTGTATATATGCTTATAATGCTCTAATGTTCTAATCTTAAACCTACACTAAAATAGGCTGCTACGACAATTCAATTTCCCTACGGGGATGAATAAAGTGAATCTTGAATCAGTTAATGGTACTCTGGTGGTTGAGGAGACTACTTTGCATGATCGAGGAAACTACATATGTAGAGCTCGTAATGCTGCTGGTGAAGCTGTGATCATTGTGCCTGTTGTTATTGTTGCCTACCCTCCAAGGATCACAATAGGGCCTCCACCCAATGTCAAAGCAGCAAGGGGGACACTTCTCCAGCTTACTTGTGCTGCCATTGGTATCCCCAAGGACCCAAACTAGTTTTGCTCAACAACTTAACATGGAACAAGCAAAGCTTAAGACAATACAATAAATTTATATAAATTTATTATTGCACACGTACAAAATCGAAATAAAAAAAAACCATATCGCTGGCGTTCCTTTCTTCTCTTTTAAATTTCAACAGCAATCTTTTACTATTGTAAGTTAATGTAATGCCTTTTCAACTCTTCGACTTTCTGGTGCCTTTGATTCATTTCCAGGTGCTTGTGCTTGTCTTGGTGTTGCGTTTTATAGTGTCATCTGTTGTTGCTCTCCTTGTAATGCACATTAGCTCCACATACAAGACAGACAGGTCCGTCTTTTACATATCTATCACTTTAAGCAATAATACCGGCGGGCCAGCACTAATAGCCAATTGGTATGGCTTCGCGGGCCAACTATAATTACATTGCGGGCCAAATTTGGCCCACGGGCCAGAGTTTGACACCCATGCTCTAGTCTTTTCATGTATATCATCCCAGGTGCAGCTTTGCCCAGACTATGGTGTAACAGTGCAATCTTCTTTAATAATGAAAAATATCAAGTTAATGATGCAGATGACATAATACCAGCATTTTGTTCCTTTATTTTCTGACAGTGTAACTATACAGCTACAGGAACAACAAGAAAATGATTTAAAGCTCAGAACATATGCATGACAATTGTAATTGTTTATTAGAATGAAAGCTTAAAATCAAAGATTTTATGGCAACATTTTGGAGCTTTGATAACAAAGCAAGCAAAGGCAAACAGTACACAAAAATAAAAGTTGTCAACGTCCTTTGAACTATCAAAGTCCTAATGTTTATATTATGCCTCAAATTTATTTTAAAAAAATATAGACAGTGTGAACAAATTTATTCAACACAATGCAGCGATTCAGAACTGGGTTATTTAGCAGGCATAAAAGATCTGGGAAACCACTAAAAGGTTCGGAAGAAAAATTTGAGCAAGAAACTTTATCAAGCTCAGCTGAAGCGAGATGTTTTGCATTGGGTTCTCGGGAGAATGAAGATAGTCAATGCAGCACAGAATGCCCTGCAAATGTCATTCCAGAACTTTTGCATCGTGACACAGATCAGGAGTTGTTAAACGTGACATTACATCAGGAGCAACTTCAGCAAATGCGTTTATATAAGGAAGACATAGACAAATGTCAAGACAAAGTGAAGCAGCTCGTTTCCCTTTTGGCTCTTAAGGAAGAGGCAGAAAAAGATCTGACTGCCAGGATGACACAGCAGCAGGAAGATTTTGAAAAGGCCCGTTTGACTTGGCTTGAGGAAAAAAAAAATTTCCTTGCTCAGGTGACTGAAATGAAATCTCGTGCAGAACACCTATATGACAAATATACCAAACTCGAGGCTAAGGCTAATCGTGATAGCAACAGAGTGAAAGTGCTGAGCAGTGCTCTCAACGCTGAGCAGGCCAAAGTCGAATCTCTGAAAGAGGAACACCACAAAGAGATTGAAGCTCTGCAGGAAGTGATGAGCGGTACTGAGGTCAGTGATCTGTTATGGACAGAGAAGCTGGTGAGTCTTTCTGACGAGGTTTCCCAACTTTCAAGTCTGAAGAACAGCCTTTCAGAGGAGAATCAACAGCTCCGCCAAAAAATAGATGATGCTGAGAATTACTCTCTGAAGTTATTGAGTAAATATTGTAATTCTGACAGCACGTACAAGGAAACATTGAAAGAGACAAATATAGTGATAGGAGCCCTGCAGCACCTAGAGCAAACCAATCTCGCTCTAATGCAGAGAAATACTGTCCTAAATGATGAGAAACACCAGCTGGAGCTAGAGAAGCAGCAAATTCAGGAGGACAAAGACAGTGTGCTGCGGAAACTTTACACTCTGCAGGACAATGCCAAAAGAGTGAGGGATGAGTACTGTGGTCTGACCACTAAAGTCTCCAACTTTCAGTCTTTGACAGAAAGACAAAAACAAGAGATCGAAAGGCTGAGTGTGGAAAAGAAAACGTCTCAGACCAAAGGGAAACTTTTTATTCGTGAAATTGAAGAACTCACTGCCAAGGTAGCTGAGATTTCCTCAGTATCCGAATCAAGGAAGAAAGAGCTGGAGTATCTGAGAATTACTGTTGCAAAGTCCAAGACCAAGGAGGGCCGTCTAAATGAGACAATCGCAGGTCTGAATGAGAAACTATGCCACTTTGACTCTCTGACAAAGAAAAATGAAGAAAATCTCAATGCTCTTAACTCTTCACTGCATGTAGCTGAGTGCACCGCATCCAGGTACTCCAACAAGCTGCATGAATCTAATTGCCTGAACAAAAAATTGCATTCAGACATTAGGAGACAAACGGTCATGTTGAAGGAACTGCAGACAACGAAGAAATCCCTTCATGAGGACATCCATGGCAAAGCAGCTGAAATAGTCTCACTTCTATCTCAGGTTGAGCAAACAAAGGTCGAAAAGGAACATTTGATGCGGGAAGTTCAGGAAATGAAACAAAATCAGAAGATCTTGATGGAAAAAAATGAGGCCATGAATGCGAATATGACCCGGCTGCAGTCTTTTGAAGAACAAGCTGAAAATTTAAGGAAAGAATCAATGAAGTCTCGGGACAAGGAGAAACATCTCAGTGGACTCACCGAGACCCTCAGTGCCAAGGTGGGTGAACTTACCTCTCTGCTCGAGGCAAAAGACACAGAAATTGATAATGTGAAAACAGACCTGCAGAATTCCCGGACAAGCGTATCATACCTCAACCATATGATTGTAAACCTCACCCAGCGGGTAGCCAACTTTAACATGGCGAAACAGACAGCCGAAGAAAAGGTGCATCATCTTAGTGCTCTCGTGAAAGACAGTGAGGAGGATAAAATGAAACTGGCCACCGTGATACAGGACCTGGAGGAGGCAAACGGCTCTCTGAAAACCAATAATGCCAAGCTACAGTCTGAGCTGGAGGGAAAACTTGCCGACAATCAGAGTTTGTTGCAGGAAGTTTGCAATCTCCGCAAGACTGAAAAACAACTGGCTGGACAGAACAAAATGCTTAATGATCAGCTGACCAAGCTGCAGTCTCTGGACAATGTACGAAGCCAAAATTCCGAATTACTGCTCAAATCATTTCAAGAGTGTCAGGCCAGCAAGAAGGTTCTACAGGAACGGATTAGGGATCTTGAGAAACAACTGAAAGAGGAAAGACAAAAGAAGAGGAAATCAGACCAGGAATCTCAACGAAGGATGTTTGACAGTTTTGCTGAAAGTAGCTTGATGATCCCGCCGGAAAAAGTGCAGCAAGACCAGTCTGATATGAGTCAGGACGATGACTTAATAAGAGTTACAACTTTGGACTCAACTGAGGAACAAAGAGCAGAAACATGCAATGAGTTAAGAGCTTTAGAACACACTGATATCACCCTCTGTGACATTACTTTGAAGCAGGATACAGAGCAAAGCATTTGGGAGATATCACCTGAGGAACAGGCACTGGTGAATCTCACCGAGATGCTTAATGAGCAATTAGAGCAGAAGCACTCCAAAGACCTTACATTTAATAAGAAAACAGAAAACAATCTCCCAAATATTACATCTTATGAGAAGACACAGGAGTGCCTTCAAAACTTTACATTTGATGGGGAAACATCTGATGACCAAACAAAGGAGTATCTCCAAGACATTAGCCTAGAAGAGCAGGTCTCGACCATTACATCGGAGGAAAAGGCTAAGGAGTCCCCCCAAGACATTACATTTTCCATGAAGATAAGAATGATTTTCCAAGTCATTATATTTGGATGGATGTTTAATTGGATTAAAAGTCAAATCCGAGGCATCTGTCATGATATGCAGAAAGAGGAGCGCCTCCAAGATATTAGCATTGATGATCGCACAGAGGAGCATCTCCCAAACATATCATGTAATTTCACGACAGCGAGGCGTTTCCTAAACAGTACAAATACAGATCACGTTCAAGACTTTAACCTCCAGCAACTGACAGAGGGGCAATTCTGTCTTGGATTGCAGCTCACAGAAAATGTACAACTCACATATGATGAGCGGACAATTGAAAGGCTCCCACAGTTTAGACTGGAACAGCAGACGGAGCTGCGTGTCCAGGATTCATCTGTACAACTTTTAGAACGTCGCTCTGAAAGACGACTAATGACAGTACTTCTAGTTTTTAAGAAACTGCTTATCCTAATCTATCACTTTTCCCTAACTCTTAGTGTACTTCTATTTTTTTTGCCCTGAAGTTAAAAGCAGATGAGCCTTGATGATGACACAGAAAGTCATTATCTATATTAAAATATATAAACCTTCTGAGGTAACAGTACAAAACTTTGCTTCTTACCAATATTTCTGTTTATGTTGCTGCTGATATATGATTAAAGCCTAAAGCCTATATATGATTAAAATATATTCTTAAAGCCTATTCTCCTGATGCTTTGGTTTTTCTCCCAGAATTTGTTAAATCAGATTTAACTACAGATTTACCCATTATTTTCAAACTCGATAGACGTGACAATGATGGAGCTACCACTTCTATGGGTTTGTTAGTCCGTGCCAAGTGAAACAACAATGCAAATATATATATATATATATTTTATCCACTCAGTAGTTATAGCTGAAAGCATTGGATCCATCCATTTACTAAAATGTGACCAAGACAAATGTGCGAAAAGATGGAATTGGTATAAATGTTGGACAGTCTCAGAGAAAAGTGCTCACGAAGTGAAGTCTTTGTCACAATTCCTGCTGGGCATTGTATGGCCTGTTGCATATAAATAGAAATAATCAGATTGTCACCATATTTGCAAAGATGTTGTTACGATACATGGTGGTAGCGGACCCGAACGCAGGCCAGGACACAGTGGTGGAGAGGTCAACAGGCTTTATTTACAAGGAAGGGGAGCACACATTAACAGAAACCGTCCTCCTGGACCGCATGGGGATCGGGAGGCAGCGTCCGCCCGTCCCAGGTCCATCGTCGAGTCCCCGAACCAGACGCAGTCCCCCTGGACTGCCGGGAACTCGGAACACCGGTGAGTCCTCCACACGCTGCAGTCCTCCTGGACCGGCGAGGACTCGGGAGTCCGGCGCAACACGCTTGCCTCACGAACGTGCCCCGAGACACTGGGGACAAAGCAGTCCTCCTGGACTGCCGGCGATTAGGAGGCAGCGTCTGCCCCTCCAAGGCCCATCGGCGAGTTCCCAAACCAGACGCAGTCCCCCTGGACTGCCGGGAACTCGGAACACCGGTGAGTCCTCAAACGGCTGCAGTCCTCCTGGACCGGCGAGGACTCAGGAGTCCGGCGCAACACGCTCGCCTCACAAACGTGCCCCGAGACACTGAGGGCAGAGGCAGTCCTCCTAGACTGCAGGGGAGCAGGAGCGGTCCTCCAGGAGACATGGAACAGCAACAGGAGCAGCCCTCCAGGAAAACCAGGAATAGGAGCGGCCCTCCAAGGCAACAGGAACACAGGAACAGGAGCCAACACCAAGGAACCCAAACAAGCTCCCACACTAGACCAACGAACAGACTCCCAACACGAACAGACACCCCGGCGCTGATAGGCAGGCACAACCTGCTTAAATAGGCAGCAAGATGTAAATTGCCTACAGGTGCGCCCACCTGCAGTGCCAGCTGCACCCAATTGTGCTCAACACCACACCCTGCAGGCCAAAGACAGACACAACCCAGAAATCCCAACAGATGTGTTTACTTTCACCCAAACCGGGTTATAAAGATGTTTGCATTTGGAGTTTATTATGCTATTTCTTGTATTATTGAATCAGAAATGAGGACATGCAAATCAAAAACATAATATTTTTTAAAAAGTGCAGAAAGACAGACTACCGTAGCCTGTGCAGTCATGGACAAATCATTTGCAAGATGAATATGACAATTTATGTACCTTGTTTTTAAGAATACTTTATTTATTTATATTATTTTATTAAAACTTCATTTCCTTCTATATGGAAAGGCTAAAGGCCTTACAGAACACTCCATGTAGTTACTCCTACCGTAGAAAATAATTTTTCAGTTTTCTGTGCCGATGATGGAATTTCACACAGATGTAGTGAAATTCACACTCCCATCTTTTAGCCACATGTAAAATGGCTTGGTCTTTATACTTTTATTTATAAAATGGTTTGGTTCTTATACTTTTATTTATAAAATGGCTTAGTCTTTATACTTTTATTTATATAATGGCTTGGTCTTTATACTTTTATTTATAAAATGGTTTGGTTCTTATACTTTTATTTATAAAATGGCTTGGTCCATTTCCATTAATTGCTAAAACAGCTTGGTCTTTATACTTTTATTTATATAATGGCTTGGTCTTTATACTTTTATTTATAAAATGGTTTGGTTCTTATACTTTTATTTATAAAATGGCTTGGTCCATTTCCATTAATTGCTAAAACAGCTTGGTCTTTATACTTTTATTTATAAAATGGTTTGGTCCTTATACTTTTATTTATAAAATGGCTTGGTCTTTATACTTTTATTTATAAAATGGCTTGGTCTTTATACTTTTATTTATAAAATGGCTTGGTCTTTATACTTTTATTTATAAAATGGTTTGGTTCTTATACTTTTATTTATAAAATGGCTTGGTCTTTATACTTTTATTTATAAAATGGCTTGGTCTTTATACTTTTATTTATAAAATGGTTTGGTTCTTATACTTTTATTTATAAAATGGCTTGGTCTTTATACTTTTATTCATAAAATGGTTTGGTCTTTATACTTTTCCGTCAGTCTGGACTGCTCACGATGTGAGGATGCTTTCAGGTTTTATCATCAAATCTTCATATTTTTAAAAGCCAGAATTTCAAGTTGCTTAACAAAACCAACAAAAATAGCAAATGTTTGCATAAAAGCCACATAAAAGAATTCTGTCACTGACAAACTCTGTCTCCTCATGGTGGTCATTCCAAGCTCTAGGGGTCCTAATGCCAGGTCACCTTTACTCGTCTACCTCACCAGTCCTCAACACCAACTTCTAAACAACCAGAAAGAGAACATCTGTGGATCTCAGGCAGTTAGATAATGGGCCAGACCCACGTGTGATTTTAACATTATCAGTAAAAAATGAAAATCAGTCTCCGGTGGAAGAAGGCCAGTCTGAGGATGATGTGATGACTGTACCAGTGTGTTGACTGTGTCAAAAATATAAAACATATATCCGCCCTCATAACTGGCACGCAAAACCCACCATGGCTGCTAACGCTTAAATGTTCCTTCTAGTCCAGAGGTGTCAAACTCAAATACCCAGTGGGCCAAAATTCAAAACTGGGATAAAGTCACCAGCCTATGTTGATATTTATTGAAAAAACTCTTCCACCGGCTATAACACGGAACCTTTTGGTATGGAACCAAACTAGTTTTGCTCAACAACTTAACATGGAACAAGTAAAGCTTAAGACAATGCAATATATAATTTATTATTGCACACGTGCAAAATGGAAATAAAAAAACAACAACAACATATCAGTGGCGTTCATTTCTTCTCTTTTAAATTTCAACAGCAATCTTTTATTATTGTAAGTTAATGTAATGCCTTTTCGTCTCTTCTACTTTCTGGTGCCTTTGATTCATTTCTAGGTGCTTGTGCTTGTCTTGGTGTTGCGTTTTATAGTGTCATCTGTTGTTGCTCTCCTTGTAATGCACATTGGCTCCACATACAAGACAGACAGGTCCGTCTTTTACATATCTATCGCTTTAAGCGATAATACCGGCGGGCCAGCACTAATAGCCAATTGGTATGGCTTCGCGGGCCAACTATAATTACATTGCGGTCCAAATTTGGCCCACGGGCCAGAGTTTGACACCTATGCTCTAGTCTTTTCATGTATAACATCCCAGGAGCAGCTTTGCCCAGACTATGGCGTAACAGTGCAATCTGTAATAATGACAAAGATCAAGTTAATGATGCAGATGACATAATACCAGCATTTTGTTCCTTTATTTTCTGACAGTGTAACTATACAGCTACAGGAACAACAAGAAAATGATTTAAAGCTCAGAACATATGCATGACAATTGTAATTGTTTAATAGAATGAAAGCTTAAAATCAAAGGTTTTATGGCAACATTTTGGAGCTTTGATAACAAAGCAAGCAAAGGCAAACAGTACACAAAAATAAAAGTCGTCAGCGTCCTTTGAACTATCAAAGTCCTAATGTTTATATTATGCCTCAAATTTATTTAAAAAAATATAGACAGTGTGAACAAATTTATTCAACACAATGCAGCGATTCAGAACTGGGCTATTTAGCAGGCATAAAAGATCTGGGAAACCTCTAAAAGGTTCGGAAGAAGAATTTGAGCAAAAAACTTTATCAAGCTCAGCTGAAGAGAGATGTTTTGCATTGGGTTTTCGGGAGAATGAAGATAGTCAATGCAGCACAGAATGCCCTGCAAATGCCATTCCAGAACGTTTGCACAGTGACACAGATCAGGAGTTGTTAAACGTGACATTACATCAGGAGCAACTTCAGCAAATGCGTTTATATAAGGAAGACATAGACAAATGTCAAGACAAAGTGAAGCAGCTCATTAACCTTTTGGCTCTTAAGGAAGAGGCAGAAAAAGATCTGACTGCCAGGATGACACAGCAGCAGGAAGATTTTGAAAAGGCCCGTTTGACTTGGCTTGAGGAGAAAAAAAATGTCCTTGTTCAGGTGACAGAAATGAAATCTCGTGCAGAACACCTATATGACAAATATACCAAACTCGAGGCTAAGGCTAATCGTGATAGCAACAGAGTGAAAGTGCTGAGCAGTGCTCTCAACGCTGAGCAGGCCAAAGTCGAATCTCTGAAAGAGGAACACCACAAAGAGATTGAAGCTCTGCAGGAAGTGATGAGCGGTACTGAGGTCAGTGATCTGTTACGGACAGAGAAGCTGGTGAGTCTTTCTGATGAGGTTTCCCAACTTTTAAGTCTGAAGAACAGCCTTTCAGAGGAGAATCAACAGCTCCGCCAAAAAATAGATGATGCTGAGAATTACTCTCTGAAGTTATTGAGTAAATATTGTAATTCTGACAGCACGTACAAGGAAACATGGAAAGAGACAAATATAGTGATAGGAGCCCTGCAGCACCTAGAGCAAACCAATCTCGCTCTAATGCAGAGAAATACTGTCCTAAATGATGAGAAACACCAGCTGGAGCTAGAGAAGCAGCAAATTCAGGAGGACAAAGACAGTGTGCTGCGGAAACTTTACACTCTGCAGGACAATGCCAAAAGAGTGAGGGATGAGTACTGTGGTCTGACCACTAAAGTCTCCAACTTTCAGTCTTTGACAGAAAGACAAAAACAAGAGATCGAAAGGCTGAGTGTGGAAAAGAAAACGTCTCAGACCAAAGGGAAACTTTTGATTCGTGAAATTGAAGAACTCACTGCCAAGGTAGCTGAGATTTCCTCAGTATCCGAATCAAGAAAGAAAGAGCTGGAGTATCTGAGAATTACTGTTGCAAAGTCCAAGACCAAGGAGGGCCGTCTAAATGAGACAATCGCAGGTCTGAATGAGAAACTATGCCACTTTGACTCTCTGACAAAGAAAAATGAAGAAAATCTCAATGCTCTTAACTCTTCACTGCATGTAGCTGAGTGCGCCGCATCCAGGTACTCCAACAAGCTGCATGAATCTAATTGCCTGAACAAAAAATTGCATTCAGACATTAGGAGACAAACGGTCATGTTGAAGGAACTGCAGACAACGAAGAAATCCCTTCATGAGGACATCCATCGCAAAGCAGCTGAAATGGCCTCACTTCTATCTCAGGTTGAGCAAACAAAGGCCGAAAAGGAACATTTGATGCAGGAAGTTCAGGAAATGAAACAAAATCAGAAGATCTTGATGGAAAAAAATGAGGCCATGAATGCGAATATGACCCGGCTGCAGTCTTTTGAAGAACAAGCTGAAAATTTAAGGAAAGAATCAATGAAGTCTCGGGACAAGGAGAAACATCTCAGTGGACTCACCGAGACCCTCAGTGCCAAGGTGGGTGAACTTACCTCTCTGCTCGAGGCAAAAGACACAGAAATTGATAATGTGAAAACAGACCTGCAGAATTCCCGGACAAGCATATCATACCTCAACCATATGATTGTAAACCTCACCCAGCGGGTAGCCAACTTTAACATAGCGAAACAGACAGCCGAAGAAAAGGTGCATCATCTTAGTGCTCTCGTGAAAGACAGTGAGGAGGATAAAATGAAACTGGCCACCGTGATACAGGACCTGGAGGAGGCAAACGGCTCTCTGAAAACCAATAATGCCAAGCTACAGTCTGAGCTGGAGGGAAAACTTGCCGACAATCAGAGTTTGTTGCAGGAAGTTTGCAATCTCCGCAAGACTGAAAAACAACTGGCTGGACAGAACAAAATGCTTAATGATCAGCTGACCAAGCTGCAGTCTCTGGACAATGTACGAAGCCAAAATTCCGAATTACTGCTCAAATCATTTCAAGAGTGTCAGGCCAGCAAGAAGGTTCTACAGGAACGGATTAAGGATCTTGAGAAACAACTGAAAGAGGAAAGACAAAAGAAGAGGAAATCAGACCAGGAATCTCAACGAAGGATGTTTGACAGTTTTGCTGAAAGTAGCTTGATGATCCCGCCGGAAAAAGTGCAGCAAGACCAGTCTGATATGAGTCAGGACGATGACTTAATAAGAGTTACAACTTTGGACTCAACTGAGGAACAAAGAGCAGAAACATGCAATGAGATAAGAGCTTTAGAACACACTGATATCACCCTCTGTGACATTACTGTGAAGCAGGATACAGAGCAAAGCATTTGGGAGATATCACCTGAGGAACAGGCACTGGTGAATCTCACCGAGATGCTTAATGAGCAGTTACAGCAGAAGCACTCCAAAGACCTTACATTTAATAAGAAAACAGAAAACAATCTCCCAAATATTACATCTTATGAGAAGACACAGGAGTGCCTTCAAAACTTTACATTTGATGGGGAAACATCTGATGACCAAACAAAGGAGTATCTCCAAGACATTAGCCTAGAAGAGCAGGTCTCGACCATTACATCGCAGGAAAAGGCTAAGGAGTCCCCCCAAGACATTACATTTTCCATGAAGATAAGAATGATTTTCCAAGTCATTATATTTGGATGGATGTTTAATTGGATTAAAAGTCAAATCCGAGGCATCTGTCATGATATGCAGAAAGAGGAGCGCCTCCAAGATATTAGCATTGATGATCGCACAGAGGAGCATCTCCCAAACATATCATGTAATTTCACGACAGCGAGGCGTTTCCTAAACAGTACAAATACAGATCACGTTCAAGACTTTAACCTCCAGCAACTGACAGAGGGGCAATTCTGTCTTGGATTGCAGCTCACAGAAAATGTACAACTCACATATGATGAGCGGACAATTGAAAGGCTCCCACAGTTTAGACTGGAACAGCAGACGGAGCTGCGTGTCCAGGATTCGTCTGTACAACTTTTAGAACGTCGCTCTGAAAGACGACTAATGACAGTACTTCTAGTTTTTAAGAAACTGCTTATCCTAATCTATCACTTTTCCCTAACTTTTAGTGTACTTCTAATTTTTTTTGCCCTGAAGTCAAAAGCAGATGAGGCTTGACGATGACACAGGAAGTCATTATCTATATTAAAATATATAAACCTTTTGAGGTAACAGTACAAAACATTGCTTCTTACGAATATTTCTGTTTATGTTGCTGCTGATATATGATTAAAGCCTAAAGCTTATATATGATTAAAATATATTCTTAAAGCCTATTCTCCTGATGCTTTGGTTTTTCTCCCAGAATTTGTTAAATCAGATTTAACTACAGATTTACCCATTATTTTCAAACTTGATAGACGTGACAATGATGGAGCTACCACTTCTATGGGTTTGTTAGTCCGTGCCAAGTGAAACAGCAATGCAAATTTAGTTCTTAGCATTATCAGAGCACAGATTCACGTACATCTTTCACCATCAGAAACGGGGCTATTGGACAAAAAAATTGTCCTTGCATCAGCAGTTGCCATGAGTCTAGCAAGAGAGCTAAAACTAGTAGATTTAGTGCGATTAACTCACACTTTTGGAGGGTTTAAGCTGTTGAATGTTACATTCAACAACTTGAAGATGCTACATACGGAATACACTTTTATCAGATCTCACCCTGAACTGCACACAAGAGGGCACCAGTGGGGAAAGAAACTCAACACTGTGAAAACAAAGAAAAGCACGCCTGTAATTAATGACAGTGACAGCCAGAAGCAAACCACTGAAAGGGACCTCCCTGAAGGTCCTTTTTCCTTTCTACCTGTCACTGACTGACTGTGAGGGTCAGAGGTCACCACACCATCACACCAAGCCCTCACTAGACTACACGTTCCTGACAAGATACTGTTTAGACAAATTTAGCTTTGCTAGCTTTGTCCTTGCTTTAGTGAGGAATTTTTGCAACGGTAGCATGGTTACAGCACAGGACACACTCCATGATCACGCACGGGAGTGTGTCGACCGTGCGTGGATGTGTGTAAGTTGAGGGAGCTTGCTGGGATTTAAATAGGGAATTCAGTCAAATATTAAGTTACTTTCTTTGCTCCTGTCTCTCATTTCCGTCTTCCTGTCTGTCTGAAAGGAAAATGATGAGGATGACTCTGTTTTTGAATAGGGTACCTCGAAGTTTATCCAGGTGCGTGCACGTGCACATGTGTGTGTGTGTAAGAGAGCGAGAGCGAGAGAGAGTTAGGGACATCTGTTTATGTTGATGTGTTTTTTGCCTTTCAGAGTCCGTGTCGGTTTCATACCTCTGATCTCATAGGCGTCCACGTCCGTCTGTCCTTCAGCTGTCGGGTCAGTGAGGATCAACTGGATCGCTGGTGTGTGCCGACCTGTTTGTGTAGCCCTGATGTGAACATAAAACAATAAATAAAAGCTGTCGGCAATCGTGTCACTCACAAAATGATGAACATGAAATTTTTGTTTTTTCCCCTGTGAAGAGTCATTATAGTGTTGTCACCTAGCAACCATTAGATGTTCCAAACTGGCCATTCTGAGCTGCTGTAAGAGCTCTGTGTACAGAAACTACACTTAGGGGAGGGTCAGACCTCACTATGGTTTTCAGGTGGCAAATGGGGCCATTTGGGCAGATTCATGTGAGAACACCCCCGAATCATCCCATCATGGTGACGAACAGCACCAGTCGCCCAGATATCTGCCAAACATTTAGAATGTTGACTGATGGGAAAATAAGACATTCCATGTGGTTGTTTTTGAAGTAAATGTGAACTTGATCCTTGAAAAAGGTGTAAACACGTGGAGAGACGGCACAATGAGCTACTTCATGTTCAATATAAATACAGGCAAAAACAGCTAAAAACGCATTCAAACTGTACCAAATGTTGCCCATAAAGACTTCATTTCACTGAAAACCCGCAACAAAAATCCCCAGTTTGGAGTTTTGCATGAAAAATAGAGCAGTTCCAAATCCGCAGTTTTTTAAAAATTGATGGTGCCCCAAATAAATGCTGCTATACATTTTTTTGTACCAAGCAGAATAAATTCATATATTTCTTACAGAGAAGGGGGAATGATATATGCCTCCGACACAGGTGTCACCACGTGACCCGTTTTTTTGTGTTTTTTAAAGATATTTGGCCCTTAAAAACATTAGGAGGCACCAAATCCTGCGGAAACGGTGGATAACGTTGATATTTCTTTCTTTCGGTGGTGGAAGGAGTGCGAGCGGGAGAGAGAGAGAACGAATGAGAGATTGTGCAAAAACGCGTTTCCTATTTCTGTCTTTTTCTGTGTGAGTGTGAATGTTAGTGAATATAGTTTTATTTTCTGTGTGCTTTGTATTCATTTATTAGTTTAGCGAGTGTGTGTGTGTGAGTTTGGGGGGCGGCCGACCGCGTGCGGCCGTCATGGCGGCGAACGCCAAACTGAACGGGTTGAGCCGGAGACACGGGGTGAAGGTGGGAGCGGGCTCCGTGCTCAGTGTGGAGGAGGTGGCTCTGGCTGTGGGCCAGGAAATCGGTCACAGCGCCGTGAAGTCCGCCGCCCGCATGAACAGGGCGGTGGTGCTGTTCGTAGAGAACGTGGATCAGGCGAACAGGTTGGTGGAGACGGGGATCACCGAGGGACAATGTTTTTTGGTTTTTTTTGTGTGTGTGTTTGAATGTTGTAAAGGACACTTTTGGACCAATCGGACAGTGGACAAACTCCTTGTGGAGTAACTGTTTTTTGTTGATTCTATTTATTTTGTTGTCAGCACTGGTTTTTTAACAGAGTGTGAATTTGTGTAAATAAAGTGGTTGTGTAAAATCTAAAAAAAAAATCTCTTTCTTTCTTTCTTTCTTTCTTTCTTTCTTTCTTTCTTTCTTTCTTTCTTTCTTTCAGGTGTGACGGTTGCAGCACACTCTGTCCACACTCAGCTCCGTTAATTCTCCACCTACTGTATTCTCTGTCAAGCATATTAGGAGGCATTTGTGATATCCCCACAGAGTGAAGATCAAGGCTGAGAGCTTATCCACTTCCTGTTCAGCAACCACACGTTTGACGGACGGGAGATCTTATTTGAATCTTATTATTCTGTCTCTGATCTTTCCTCAGCAGATCCGGGTTTTCGGTCCCACCGACATGACGGGTGGCGGCGCGATGGCTTCATTTGTTTGGCGGACTTGGGCTGTTTGGGTTCGGGCACTGAAAACTGCGCCGGGTCCAAACATCTGACCTTTGACCCCCGTTCTAATTTTACCTCTCCGTTACTCTGTTCCTTTGCCAGATTCCGCACATCCTCTCCTCTTCCTCTGCCTCGCTCGCTTTTGCACATCCTGACTGAACCTTTTTCCCTACAAAGCCACTGGAGGATTCCTTTACAGGAAGTAGCGGAGAGAGATTCAGAGGCAGCGGTGGTGGCTGAGATCCATCTGAACCGCCAGCTCTTCATCTCGGCTCTTAACTTTCAAACTCGGCTCTCGCTCTCCGTTGAAGGGAAAACAAAGCTGCCTGATGCGGCTTCCCGACTGGATTTTGCGCATTCAGTCTGCAGCTAATGAGCTCCAGCATCATATGCCAAATATGGCAGTTTGATCACTGCCTCTATTTTTGTCGGGATGCTACGCCGCTGGGGCTGCACTCCGCCAGTTTCAAGTTCAAGTCCTGCATGTTTTTGTGCTCGCGTTGACCTGATGTGTCACATCGATTAAAGTTGGCCTACATCGACTCCAGTGCTGGATTTATATACTAACGTCCTGTCAGCTAGCCTTGAGCCGGCTAGTGCCAAGGTTCATTCACGTGCTGCGACCTTGTCCTGGTCAAGGTCAGCTAAACACTCAGCATTCTTTAGCCTCATCCCAGATCCAGAGAGGGGGATGTTCATGATGCTTTGTCTAATGTTAAAGGCTTCCCGTTGAGTTTGAACAGAAAGTCCGAGAGTTTTAGTTTGTTTTTAGTTCAGTAGCATTGAAAGAACATGGCTGCATCATTAGCCTGATTATTGTACAGATGTACAGAAGGAAAAAAACACTCTTTTAAAAGGAAGAAACCTTGAGGAGTACCAGCCACAAAAAGGGAGAGACCCTCCCCTCATAAGGAGAGGAGAGGAGAGGAGAGGAGAGGAGAGGAGAGGAGAGGAGAGGAGAGGAGAGGAGAGGAGAGGAGAGGAGGGGAGAGGAGGGGAGGGGAGGGGAGAGGAGGGGAGGGGAGGAGAGGGGAAGACGTGCACTGTTGATCCAATAGTCATGTCTCATGTTTCTGTGTTCTGGCAGCCTCAGCCTCAAGCAGCATAACTGAGATGATGCTAAAGGTTAGCTGACCCTGTTGTAACTATGAGTGTTATCTTAGCTGGAACAATGACTGTAGCTATAGAATTACTGCCTATAACCTCTGAAAGAGGAAAAGGTTTCAGCCTAATCTTACAAGTAGAGAGGGAGTAGGAATCTGATTGCACAAATAGCATGATCCCAACATGCTCCCACACGAGACTGTCGGGACACAGATCTTCTTACGGCCTCCGCTGATACGGAAACTATCCGGGTCAACAAGTAAGATCGGCTAACAGAGAATCTCAGCGCACTAATTATAACTGTTGGTGTAATTATAAGCCCAAGATCGCTGATCTCAAAGATCAGAAGAAACCCCAGACACACACACACACACACACCGAGTCAGACACCGCAGCAAGGACGCGCTGTTTCCTTCTGACATCTGCTGTTTGACAAACTCAGAGTGACTGATGGAGCAAAGAGGTTTCTTCTCACACGTTGCCCAGCAGCAGACTCTCCTCTAAATAATCTACACCACAGGATGCTTTTTGTTGTCTGTGATTTCGGGGAGACAAACGCTCTCCCTTTGCTTGGACCCAGGGCTCCCCCAGCGATGGAGGGGATAACAGTGTGAAAGCAGAGTCACAAGAGGACAGTAATGATGTTTTGGTCCGGTTGTCACCCAGCACCGGTGACACTGGTAATGTTGCTGTCATTCACCTGCATTTTCAGTCAACCCATCCGGTTCTGCCCACGAGGTCTGACACAGAAGGAAAGTTGCTATCTTGTGTGTGGCGCACATCAATCCCAAAGAAAACTCTGTCATTGCTACTAAGCTAACTGATACTTACTGGTTGATGTGCACATGTTCCTCTGATATACTGCTGTCAAACATATTGCAAAGTGCACATGAAGCTTTTCCTGGATTGTTCTGCAGATAGGCGCTTTTCCACTGGCATGGGTGAGAGGCGGGTTTGTGGCGCTGCTTTAGACGCCTCGCGCCATTGTTCCGATGTCAGGAGCTGTGTAATTAGTCTTTTTTCTCTCTCTCAACTTTCTTCTGTGTTCAGCTGCACAATGATCCCGTTTGTTATAGGGACCGCAGTCATTCGGTCGGCACATTTAAATCCTTCTCAGTGTCATCAGTAAACCAGGGTTCCGATCGTGTCTAAGGGGGAGCCTTGAATCCTGAGGAAATGACTTACTGTTGGGAGAGAATGGTCTCATTAGCCAAGTTTTGTGTTTCCGCCTCTTCAGCCCTTTTGTAACATGATGTATGCCCCGGAATAATTAGATAAATGGATGTTGCATCACTGTTGTGTACGCACAACAGATTACGCACAGTTATTGTAATCTGCTGAAATTCCGCTCATTGATTACAATCAGTGTAATTTCCTAACACGAGGGGCCATTGCGGGCGTGTCTGTGGGAGCCAATCGATTGCTGGTCTGGACAGGGAGCAGATGAGATGATGCCGAGCGTTATTCGGTCAAACAGACAGAGCCAGGAGGTGTAAGGACTCCCCTGAAGAGGCTACCACGTTAGAAGCTCATTATGACTATTTATGCAGCGAAGAGGCTTTATAAGGCGGTGAAGGCGCAGCTGTGGTTGGAGTGGGGTGTGCAGCGCTGCAGCAGCGTGTCCTCACCTCATGTGGATCTCCCAAACCCAAACACCATGACTGCGGAACTCCAAGGGTCAGAGGAGCCGAAGGTTTGGTTTTGGCTTTAGAAATTGGAGAAATCTTTAAATATTTGGACGCTGCATCATCTCTGGGGTTTTGGAAGCACAAATGGAACTCACTTAACTCGTATTTAAAAATGCATTGGCTTCCTCCAGCCCAGCCGCTGACCCTGGGTCAGCAGATATCCGGCGTCCTAACAACTGGAAGTGTTGGGACCGAGGCAGCCATCTCACTCTAGTCGCATCACAATCAACATCAGCTCCTTTATGTCAAATTGTGGCCCTCGGGACGAATGATCAGGTTCCTACCTCGTCTAGGGGACGCTAATTACCCGTCTTTCCCATGTCTGAGGTACAACTCCAGCTTCAAGCACCTTAAATAGCGCAGTTTATTGGCCTTTTCTTATTCATTCAGACAGATGTTTCTTCAGCAGAAATGATTCTGACGCTGGAGCAGATGCTACTTTAACACACACAGCACACAGGGGACGCTGGGAAGCTCCCCCCATGCTGCTGCGTGCCCGCACAGAATTGATTTCCAGTCGTGTGTCAGCAGAGCGGAGGATGTGCGCAGGCAGAGCCGCAGAGCTGCAGCAGCACTGAAGGTCTGCGGTCATGACACCGAGGACAGAACGAGTTTCTTTTTATTCCGGCATGTCCGTTGCTCCAGAAAAATTAGGTTTTGGTTTTAATTAAAACATATGAAAGCTTCTCAAATCACAGAGCAGTGATTATAACTCCACATCAAGGTTTTCGCGGGAGTCTGCTGATGTGTTAATTGGCTCGTAGACAGAGAGGATGCTGGATGTCTGCTAAATCCCCTCCTTCAGAAAGAAGAAATGATTGCGCTGCTGCTCTGGCCTCACACACGCTCGGTCTGCCTTCCCTCTGCACTCCTCTGGGATGAAGCTACTAAATGTTCACATTTACCTGCAGCTAAAGCTCATTTCCGCTTGATAGAACACTCTGTCGGCGAAAACTGAACTGATTTTGAAATTGGGTTGAAATGTTTCAGCAGCTAGAAATTGGCTTGCTAAATATTACCAAAATACTAGCTCTCCTGGCAACGTGAGGGCATTTTAGCCGGTTCTCACACCTTTAAAGGACTATTTGAGTTTAGGGTGAGGGGTTAGTGAGGTGGGTCATTTTTTATGTCTATGAAAGTCCTCACAACTATGGTAGAAGCGTGTGTGTGTTTGTCTAATGGACAGTAGGCCAGACTGTGCAGTGATGCGAGAACTCCACAGACATTAAAGAGGTTTCCTGCAAAGATGGTGATGCCAAGACGACGCTGGAGCTTGTGAAATGGAATGTTTAACCTACTTTGGAAACTTGCTTTTCATGGTGGAAGCTTTCATCTAGTTTCACTTCAAGGTTGATATAAGCTTTTAAAAAAGAGTCTTGTGTATGTGGTGGACAGTGTAGGATACCATGAGAACTGCGTAGCTTCAATTGTCAAGACTGAACACGGACAAAATATGTAAAAAATATCACTGGAGATGAGACTTTGTGTGCGTTTCCAGAGAAGCAAGCGAGTGTGTTTGTTAGAGAGGTGGAAAGGAACGGGAAGAAGGTGAGGTACAAATGCAAATAAATGCTATATTTAGCTGAGGAGCTATTGTTTCCTGGTTGGGGGGAAATAAAGAAAGGAGGATGGCTGGCCAAGCGGAGCTTTCTGAGTAAACCTGTCGCCAAGTTTAAGGTTCTGCACTCACACAAATCTACATAATGCCAGCAAAGGAAGGCACGCAACATATGTGGCATATAGTTTACAGTGTGTGCGTGCGTGTGCGTTTGTGTGTTCCAGATTGAACTGCTGCCAGCTCATTTCTTAAACTCATCACATTGTGATCTTTATGCCAACGCTGACCTTATCAGGCTGTGATTTACTGCTAACTCCTCCACCATATGTTAGCCCTCCCGGATGATGTTTCCTGGCCCCTCTTCAGTGACTTTCAATGAGGAATTTGATGATGTGTGTATAACTGGATTATATTTTAATATATTATACATCCATGGCATTTAACACATATGCTCCTTTTCTATTTCACAGCTGGTTTCAGTGCTACCCACCTCGACACGACTCAAGTTTACGCCTTTTTGGCCATTTCAAATACATCTGCAGACCTCCTGGATGTGGATGACCCATCAGTCACGTCAGCCACTGAGCAGAGACCAGCCTTGGTTTACATGTAGCCATTAACCACAGTCACTGTTGTCAGGTTTTGATAATGGAGGGTTCTGTCCAGCCAAATCCAGCCTGCAGACCGTTCATGACACTTTCGCAGCTTGACTCAGTTCGATGGAACTGTCCTCTAGTTGAGAAAGTTCAATCAAGCTGAGTAAAACCGACTGGGTGATCCTGGAAAAGGGAAAGTGAAACAGAAACTGAAATCAGTATTTGGCAGAAGAGGTATCATGTTCAACTAAAAGATTCAGAAGGTTTGTGCAATTATCTAAAGACATGAAGTGGATGGATGGATGGATGGATGGATGGATGGATGGATGGATGGATGGATGGATGGATGGATGGATGGATGGATGGATGGATGGATGGATGGATGGATGGATGGATGGGTGGAAGGATGATGGATAAATTAATTCATTCATCGTCCTAACTGCTGTTTACCATTCGGGGTCGTGGGGAAGATTCCTTCCCTGGATGACCCTGCATGTATATGAGCATTTATGGCTTTGGAACCTTGCCCAAGGGTACCTTGGCAGTGTTCTAAAGGTGTTCCGGCACCTCTAGAACACCTTCCATGTTTTGTCTATACCAGGTCTTAAACTGAGAACCCACCATGGATGTATGGATATAAAATTATCATCCAGTGCTATCACAATACTCCATCAATACAAGCAATACCATACATGGCCACCAGAGGTGCTGGATAAACGAAGATTACTAGATAGATAGATAGATAGATAGATAGATAGATAGATAGATAGATAGATAGATAGATAGATAGATAGATAGATAGATAGATAGATAGATAGATAGATAGATATTCGACGGACAGTGGTGGTGAGCAGTGTCATCAGCATTGATCAGGCGCTGCTGATGACGGAGGCTTGGCTGGGCAGCAGCTGAATGAGGATGAGCATCAGTCATGACTCCACACAGTCAGCTGGAAGAATCGATGGTCCGGCCCAGCATGACGTTACATAATTTTGGAGAGGGTGAGAGACAGCAAGGGGCGAGTCCTCGCTGCAACCCCCGGGACAGACTTTACCGTGTCGACCTACTCACGAAGCAGAACTCGGCGTTAGCTAATGAGGCAGCAAGGACAGTTTTCAGACTGTGCTGCAACACTTTACTGGAGAACTGTCTGAATCATGGAAAAAGTTCGCTTCACTTATTTGTCTGGAAGGATTCAACATTATTTTAACAGCATTTTGCTTAAAGTTTGCAAAGTTTTGGTCTGTTTTCCAGATTCATTTGTGCAGGAGGACTTTTCTGTTTATCATGTTGTGCTTTCATTCTCATGTGCTCTGTTAGTTTTATGATTGTCCTAATCGATGCTTGTCTTTGAGTTTACTTTCTCTGATCACACCTTTTTCTGGCCTTTCTGGCATATCACACCTCATTTTGTTGCAAACCACCAACTGCTAATCTCTGGTCGTCACTGATGTGAGCACCAGGCAGACCGCAAAAAAAAACTGCAGACAGATTAATATTGTCAAGGCTGTATATTCATAAAGGTTTTGCAAGTTGTATCTCTGGGTGTGAAATGATTGTTTTTTCTTAGTTTGATCTGAATATCGTATAGTTCAAAGAAAACACGTGCAAAGTTTCTATTCTCATGTTCTCTCATGAGTCTTCTGGGGCTATTAATGAATGAGTTCTAATCCTGATAAGTCTTAATTAATCCACAGAGGCTGTTATTAATAATGGTGCTTAATTAAGATTTAAAATTGTTAACTGACATCCCTAATTATAATGTAATTCGAGAACTTAGTTGATCATTTTCCAACTAAGAAAGGAGAAAAGAGCGCGGATGACGCAAACGCGTCTCCATACTGCGCGCAGCCTCTTCGCTCTTTATTTAGTGAAGCTCTTGAATTGTGCAGCCAGTAACGCGCTCCAGTCCCCAATACGATGAAAACCAGCGTCGCCGAGCTCTCAGCCCTTCAGTGTCCAGTCCGCTGACTCATTTACGCGCACCAAAAAAGTTGCAGGAGACTTGAAAGTGTTCTTCCTCCAGCAACAAGCTTTAGAAGGAAAAACTCCAGCACAGCTTGCTCTTTACGGTGCACCCCCCTCCCTCCAGCCTCAGGCTTACAGTTCCCAGCTCTGCATAAATACACCCAAACAAAAGCAGACGCAAATATCCATCTGGATACAAAGTACGCAGAGAAAAGTCGGACCCATTAAGCATTTAATTGCTAATTATGGGATAATGTTTGGGCTGCAACAAACTGTAAAGTCTTATGGGACCACTACAGTGGCTGCTTATGGCAGCGCCTTTAAAGTTTCTCCGCAACGCTAACTAATTCACGTCCTGCTGTTAATGAATTTGCTAGCGCTAATTAAACTGAAAGGCAGCTCCTTTTCTTCCAGTGCTCTTTCTTCCTCTCTCCATGGCGACTCTCTTTCTCCCGCGTTGCGTTTTGCAGCCTCCCATGATTCCACAGCTCATCCAGAGAGCCGAGCGCGCCGCTCTCCCCACAGCGCCTTCACGGCTGGCAGCTGATGTTATTATTGTGCCGTACGCCCCGAGCTAAACTCCGAAACATCTTGCTATTTGTACCTTTAAATGCTGGCACCGACAGGGGGATTGTTAGCAGGATGTCAAATGTAATCACTCTGTAATTCCCAACACCACGCTCCGCTGAGTCAACCTCGCGTCCCCCACACAGGCGTAAACAGCAACTATGCCCACAATTATGCAACGCTTTTCTCTCTTTTTTAAAACGGATGTTGCTAATCTTTACCCTCAGAACCACAGCTGTTCTGAAAGACAATGCTCCCGATGACTCACGGCTAACGTGTGTTACTGTCACGCATGTAATTATTGTGTCGTGCGTGGTTTCCCTGCCTTTAAATGCACTTTGGCTGAACCGCAGCATCAGTCGGGCTCTCCAGTGAGCAACAGCCCGGCTCCATCAATCCGGAGCACTCGCAAAGGCCGCAGAAACGGGTCGCCCGTCAATTCGGCTACGCAGCCACCAAATACATATGGGAACTAATGTGCACTAACTGTGCATGACAGCTCAATCTCACATGAACTCGCATGAGCTCGCTGCGACCGAGTAGACGGCTGTAGATAATTTATGGGTCTTGCAGCGAAACATGGATTTTTACGGGACCTGTAATGAGTAAGTGTCGTTTCTAATAATTGAAATGACCTCATTATGGCAACAAATGAGTGTAGTTATGGATATATAATACGCTGCCGTGCAATTTTAACCACGGGCTGTGCCTGCTTTACCTTTAACTTACTGGGAGGCGACACACAAGCCAACTTTATGTAGAAATTCTGGCTTGTGTCCATAATGGAGGCCAGCCCAAACATATACTGCTTAGGGTTTTCAGAGCCACCTGGATTTGAAATTCAGACAAATTAGTTTAAATTTAAATTAAAGGTGGCTTCTTAAGGCCTGGATATGTTCCCTGGGCCTTAGCAATAACCTAGACCCTCTGCAGGGCTGCATTCCGCGGCCTGACATGAACTCCTGTAAGGGAAAGTGGACTGCAGAGAAATGTGAGCTGCAAGGGCTGGAGTTCCTTTTGCATATTTTAGCTCGTACGGATTTTTATTTTTTGAATAATTGATTAAATAAAGGCTACACAAGATAATTATTGCATGAGTCTTCAGTAAGGGATCTTTGCAGATATGGCCAGCTAGCTGCAGAGCAGCACAAACACTAACGTTAGTATAAACAGCCAATTGGCACATGACACACAGCTTCACACAGTATGTGTGTGTGTGTGTGTGTGTGTGTGTGTGTGTGTGTGTGTGTGTGTGTGTGTGTATGCCAATGTTAAGCAGTAATTAGGTTTGTTATTTACAAGCACGTATTTCTTCTTTCTAATTTTAATGCGTCTCACATTTTATTTCCATTTATGCTGCTTTGAAGATTCCGGGTTTGATCCCATCTCTGTCCCGTCTATGCGGAGTTACTCCATGAGCCAAAAACATTAGGTTGATTGCAAGCTCCCATAGAGTGAATGGAGTGTGTGTGTGTGTGTGTGTGTGTGTGTGTGTGTGTGTGTGTGTGTGTGTGTGTGTGTGTTTGTGTCCTGTGGTGGACGGGTGACCTGCCAGGGAGGGTTTTTGCCTCACTCCAGAGAATGTATGGACAGAGGGACGGACGGATGGATGGATGGATGGATGGATGGATGGAAATGGATGAAGCATGTTTATTTCTCTTAATATGATCCAACCAGTGAAATCTGAATTTTATAAAGACCATTACAAGATGCAAACAATTTGACTCTTTCCCATCAACGAGTGTGCTTTTACAGTCAGACAGGAGTGTTTTCCTATAGGTGCGGAGACCAAAGAGAGGCCAGCGCTGATACTGGTATCCCCCATGGGCCTTATTTGCTGTGTAACACCTGCCTGTATACAGCTCGGTTAACTTTAGCTCAGGTGCTTTGTAGAGGCCTGAAACTGCTGAGTGAGCAGTTTCAGGGAAGAGCTGCAATGAAAAGGTCCCTTTTAAAAGAAAGGAACCTTCAGCAGGAGTCAGCACAGGGGGTATGATGGGTCGGGACCTGAAACCTTCACATTTACTGATGCTACAGAGACGTTTTTGATTGAGGAAACACCCTAATGGTTAAGGTTAAAGATAACTTGTCTTATTTAATGTTTGAGATGGCAAAGAGCGTGTCCACGTGTTACTTTTGTGATTTGTGGATGATTAACGCCTCTCCTTTGGCGTTAACAACAGCAATTAAACAAATTTAATAAAACACATGCAGTCACCCTCCGATTTTCTTTGTCGAGTGCAGATTAATGCAGCCCAGCAAGGCATGGAACAAATGTCACATTCCTCTAATTAAACATTAAAAAACATATCTGAGCGTTTAGTTCAGGGCAGCGAACCTTCCCCTGGTTCCCGATTCTTATTTTCCTCGAGAAAAAAAAAAAACAGTGGGAAACGGGGGTGCAGCCATAAGCCCTTTTCCCCTTTGAAGTCTGAAGAATCAAATTAAAGAGGAAACCGAGCCTTTGATAATGCTATCTCAGCATGAACATTTTAGATTACATCAGGAAAAAAAAATCCTCCCAGAAGCCATTTGCTTTCCAATATATGCCAGAGATTTATGCACTGTAAAATATACGAGACTTTCTCCACTTTACAGCCTTTCACGAAAGCTTAAAGGTGCTCCTGGGCTTTTTGTGGCATTCAGTTAATCGACATCTTCAGCTGAAATATGCTCCTGTAAGTGCGATGAGATGATAAATATAGAGCAGTTGGATAAACAGCTCCAGGGAGAGACGCTACGACATGCGCAGTGATGTCATTATAGCGGCACCGGACCAAATCTGACTCATCCACAAGTTTAGGAGCTTCGGTGATGAAAACATCAGCTCTGAACTGGGCTAAGCCACCGAAATCCACAAATTCAAAGTGCGCAGGACACAGACGCAGGCAAGTGGCAGGAAAATGGTGCCCGCGTGCAGCGTTCGGAAGGAGGGACGGAATAATTATGGAATACAACATCTGCTAATACAAGAGTGGATTTTCTTATCAAACATGTTAATGTCAGGGCTTTACACATCCCTGCATGGGTGTGCGCGCACACAGATCCCCGAGCTGCAGCAACGGTTTGGATTTTCCAAATCCGCTTTGTGTCGTCAAACTTTAGCTGAAGGAGAGAAGCGCGTCTGCCTCAGAACCCGCTCCCTTTTCGCCGACATCCTTTTCCCCTCCCTTCATACATCGCCTGCAACATTTCTTAGCATGCAGCATAACATGGAGGCAGCCCCAGAGGCCCAATAGGTCTGACTGCTCAATAACGTTCCGGTTTTTTCACGTTCCCGCTTTTTCCCATTGTAAGGGGTGACTCCACCAACACGGTTGTCATTGTTACCCTCCGTGTTCAAATGATCCCTGCAGTGAATAGCGTGCATCCATCTGCGCACCCACGAGCGTGGCGTTCTTCATCTGAGGTGCGTTCAGGTGCGCTGTAGGTGTGGGAGAATGCGATCCCAATGAAGAAAAACTGGGTCAAAAGGAAATGGGGAAGGTTTTCTTTTCTTGCTACTTTAAGGGCACAAAATCTGCACCAGGGAAATTTCCCACAGTTGCAGATTACGCAGGTTGAGATGCTGAAAGGGCGCGGGGGGCGATTCCCTGCAACAAATACAGTGTAGAACCCAAGGAAACAAACCACTGCAAAAGAGTGTCAAAAAGTGTCAAAAAACTAATCTGCATCCACATTTTTTGGCACTTTTAATTGAAATATCATTGCTGCTGATTGCTGATTGGTTGACAAGGAAGCCCCACTCTCTATATATTCTATATGGGGTGAAAGAGTTCTCTAAAATCACTGCTGGGCTCTATTGTGTGCGTGTGTTAACGATTCCAAGGTGGATGCAGTGAGCAGCAGTGAAGGTTCAAGGCAAAAATCAAGACATACCCTTGCAGATTGGCCACGCCGAGCCTGACTGAGCAAACTTTACAGCGGAAACTCAAATATGACTCCAAACGCTGCTAAACGTGGCTGATCTTGATGCGGTTGAATAAAAGGACAGGTCAACCGGAGAAACTCACAACGTCTGAACAAAAATGACCCCGCGACATGATACACGAGGCTTTGTTTCTCTCCGACTCTCCTAAATTTTTTATGTCCCCAATTTATTTTGGTCCGGCGGTGTTGCTCCTCTCGCCACCTCCACCTCTCTCCATCGACCTCTGGATGACCTTTATGTCTGCCCTCCTCTGGAGTACACTCTGTCTGCAGCTCTCCCCACTCTGGCCCTCTTTCTGAGGAATGAGTGAGGAGTGAGGACAGATCTCATCTCAGACTAGCTGATTAAGTTACTGAGGCGCACACACACACACACACACACACACACACACACACACACACACAGCTTTGCGGGTGGCTGCGATGGAACAGAGACGGACAGCTCATAATGACAGACCCCCCACTGAGGCAGAGTTGTATAATCCCCTAATCGTCTATTGACGACTGCAAGTGATGAGTACACAAATGTTATCTGTCTTGGCTGCTCACTGGCTGTCTGCTGCCCCGGCTGATTGGTAACCCTCTGCTGAGGCTCGCTGATTTCCTTTCATCCATCCGTCCTATAAGCACATAGTGTTGGTCCACAAGGCAGCTGGGTGGGTGGAATATGTTCAGACTCTGTCTTCACACCGAACCTCTGACAGTGTGTGTGTGTGTCTGTATGGAGACCAGTCGTATCCCAGTCACTGTTTGACTTGGGTGTGAATTCAAATATCTGAGTTCATGTGACTTTTGCTTTTTCTGACTGCAGTGCAGCAAACTTCAAAGATTGGGGGTTTAATATTTATATTAAGAGTGGGGAACAAATCAATTAAAACCAAAGTAGATCAAAGAAATGAAGCAACCGAGGCACCCTCTTTTATACCATCCCCTAAAGCTGAAAAACCCTGCTGTTGGTAGCATAAACCATCAGATTTGATCAGGCCTGTATTGGATCAGAAATGGGATCCAATCAGGGAGTTATTGTGGTGCAAGTCCTGTTTAAAGACCCTGTTTTGGTTCCGGAACATAAAACAGCGGCATCAGGCGTGAGGCACGGCTGCTGGTCTAGAATCTACAGGATGTCCACTTGGCTGAGGGCTGAAGTAGATTTGCTTTTTCGCTGATAGCTGAAGGATGCCGTAAAGCCACATCCGACTGAATTGATGTTTGGTTCTCCAGCTGACAAGATGGATAGGCTTAAACAAATCGCTAACAAGAGTCATCGATACTTTAATGCATTAACATTAGCTATCGATCAGCCAACGGAAGGACGTTTGAGCAAACAAAGCGAAAAAGACTGACAGTATTGGACATCAGGGACGTATGTCCACCATATGCTGGCGTTATTTACTCTAATAATAAGCAACAATCTAGAGGGAGAAATTCGAGACGCACAGTATTGTCTTATGACTTTATTCGTATCCCACAAAGACACCGAGAGCGCTTTGTGCATTTGACTGAGCCTGAGTGAAAGATGAGAGAGATGAAGAAAAGGATCCCAGAACAAACTTGACACAGCTGGGAATACGATCTGGCTGGCTCAGACGGGGGAGGTTTCATGTGCAAATGAAATTTTTACCGAGAGAGAGCCGCTGCCACAAAAGCCCGGGAACATCTGTTAACCTCCAGTGACAGTGTTGTTTCAAGAACTTCTTATTTTTATCTTTAACCCCTCGATGATATTAGACACGGGTTTTTACTCATTCTGGTTGGAGATCCACAAAGACACGCAATACCCAGGATGCACAGAGAAAAGTCATTTTTTGGCAATGCTCCTGTTTAGTGACTGAAAAAAAGAAATCACGAGCATAAATGTTGAATTAATGTTAGATTAAGTGCTTTCTGACATAACCTCTGAGTTCTGTGTGGATGTAGAAGGACAGGCAGGAGGTGTCGCTAAGTTTGTGTGCGCACTCTCACACACACACACACACACACACAATAGAAACTCAAAGATGTGACAGTGTGATGAAAGCAGGACGCCATGAGAGTAGAAAGGTCAGAAAAGGCAACAAAGTGAAGGTCAAGGGAGGACATAACTGGATGTGGCAGATAAAGAGCAAGTTCATCTGTGAGACTTGCTGCAGCACAATAAAGAATCACCAGAGCAATGGTGGCAGTGAGAGGCAGCCTAATAACACTGTAATAACATACCCACGGATGGATGGTCATCGCACAGAACACTGCAGATACGACCCACAGAGATTTATCACTCATACGTCCAGATGTGGACTCCAGGTTGCAGCTGTTGGCACAATTTGAACGGAAAAGAACCTCCAGGGAAGCCCCCTCCCTCCTCCTCATTGACCCCAGAACTGCTCTGTGTTGGAGTCCCTCATGTTTAAGGGGATGAAATCACTTCTCAGACTGAGAAGATCATTGATTTTGAATTACTTTTCTTGACAGGGACGAAAAGCAAACAATTTCTTAAGCAGATCGCAGGTGCCGTGTATTTTTATAGAGATAATCCCACATTATTTTCCTTTTTAAGATTGTTTAAAAGCAAGAGAATGAAGTGCTTTATTATATTGTGGCAGCCAAACCTATGAGCACAAAGGAAATACATCATATGGAGGATTTGAAATCCTCTCAAACAGGCCTGTCTGCTGCTAGTATGTGGATCCAGACAGATGGTGGCTGTAAATTAGAGGGCTGGAAACATTTTAATAAAAGTAATGTTTGAGCTGTGCATAAGGAAGATAAAAAAGGAAAAACAGAGGCAGGGAGATGAAGAGGAGACCAGAGCCGAGCGGAGACAGACGGAGAGAAACGACCCGGGACAGATTTCCTGTCCGCTCTGTCCTCTCTGCTCCCCATTGCTCCCCCGGGACTCCTCCTATCCCATCTCTCTGCCTCTCCATCCACCTCACTTGTTCCCAGTTTGTTTTTCAGCCCGGCCACCTCACTTCCTGCCTCAGCATCCCATGGGGGTGGCGCCGGTGAGCGGAGCAGCCTCACGTCACAATCACTTTTATTTCTGCTCCCGAATGAAGGAAGACACACGTTCCATTGGAGCCAATGAGCGGAGGATGCTCGAGCATCCACACAGTGGTCCTGCAAAGCCAAAATGTGTGTTCAGTCATGGTTATTTACTAGATGTGTGTTTATCCTAGAAATGAATGTGAGCAATTTAAGTGAAAAGATCTTTTATTAGTTATAATTTCTGTTACTTTTGTACTCCTGTCACATCCTTACAAAAGTGGCCTTCAATTAGTAGCCTTTCAGAATAAAAGCACAAGTGTTTATGCTTGAAACTTTGAACTGCCAGATTATATTATAAACCAATGAAGCAACTGCTTATAGTGTCTTCGTTTTCTCTCGCTATCATTGCTAACATAAGCGTAACGGATACGCAGTATTTCAGTCACCTCCGATGTGAAAGGATATTTGCTGCTTGCAATAACCTACGAGAGAGAGAGAGAGAGAGAGAGCCGTTCATGCACAGGTTGTTGCTGGAGTCTCTGCTACATCATTCCTACACTAAGATAACAAACAGGAAGTCAGCCCGAGGTGGCAGCTGATACTGTTGTTATCAGGGGCTGTGCTAGTAAAAAGAAAATGCATGCCAACAAACGCAGTCACAAATGTAGAAATAAGGAAGTTTAAGATTTGTTGGGAAGGGCCACATCTTTCTCAAGGTTAACTTCTATGGGTCTGTTCATAACGTTATCTTGCAAATTATTTCCGACAGCATTGTCTCTTGTCACGTACCATTGACATCATGGACAGCAATTCTCACAGAGTGCATGTCTTAGCACTCCCACCTGATGGCTCATCAACAGCTTTGGAGCATCTTGATCGTTTGCAAATACCTGGCCTGGGAGGGATGAAATGACAGCAGTGACAAATGGGGTCGGACCTGGCTCTGTCTCCTGCACATTTGTAATATATCTGTCACTTTCTATTCCATTTTTAATCCCCGTCCTCTCCCTGCAATCATTCCTCTCATCTTTCCTCTTGAGCTGGCAGTCGCTCCACCATCCTTTCTCCCCTCTCCTCTGTTCCTCTCTGTTTATAGCATCACCCTTCCTCCATCCCTCTTTTCCACCCTCTCCATTTCCGTTCCCTTAAATTTGCGACCGTGTCCTGCAGCGCCTCATATGCTCCTGACATGCTTGCACACACAGTGTGTGTATGTTTACATGCATTAACATGCACACACACGCACATGCACAGACACTGCAAGTTGCTCAGTCAGCAGAGCCGTGCTGCATCGAGAAGAAAAGAAGAGAGGCGGCCAAGTAAATGGGGGGAAAACAGAAAGAATAGACTTGAATGATGGAATAAAGGACTTTAAAGATGAGGGACGGAAAAGGCAGATTGGGGAAAAAAATATGGGGAGCACAAAGAAAAGTGTCAGTGTCACAGAGAGGTAAAAGGGAGGAGGGAGCGCAGCGGGCTGCGACTATTTTCCCACAAAAACCTGTGCGAGAGAGTGAGAGAGAGAGAAGGGGGAGGGAGTGAGGGGAGGAGTGAGCAAGTGAGAGAGGGAGGAGTGAAAAAAAGAGAGAGTCGCTGGGGTCCAGTCCTGCCAGAGCGCAGCAGCATCAGCAGCGGCAGAGCAGGCATCGCGGCGCACAGGACGCAGACGCACCCGGGAGATAAAGGAATACACACTGCCGGAGAACCCACGGACTGGGAGGATGGAATTAAAAAAAGAAAAGGAAGCCTTTTGCCGCTTCTCTTTTCCCATTCCTGTTTGGAGCATCCCACAAGCAGAGCACCAGTGAAAACACATACATATGATATATATATAAAATTCCTATACATATATATCAAATTATGCCTGTTTTCAAAGAAGCTGCAGCTGGAGACGGACTCTTCTGAGAGCAAAATCTGTTGCATGAGAAATTCAGACGCAGAATTTGAATATTATCCTTGGTTTTTTTTTCTAGATTCCGATTTTTTTTAATTATTTTTTTTGCTCAGTTGGTTTTTACCAAAAAAAAAAAATGCAGTGATGCATGTGGAAATTTGGAAAACTGGCAACTGAGTTGAAGCAACAACAACAAAGAGCTTCTGCTGCAGACAGCCCATTTTTTAACAAGGGGGTTTCTTCTGAAAACAGGATATACATATAAATACATATTTTTTTGGTCTGCTCTCCGTTGCCACTTGGTTGTTTGGCCGCTGCATCTCCGCTTGTCTCTGTCGTCCCAGAGGGCTGGGGGAGCGTTATTCCACAGAGGCTTGCTGGAGCGTGTCGCTGAAAGTGCATTCCATGGGCGCCGTGACCCTCCCGTGCTGATATTTACTCAACTAAATCAAGAAAAGCCCACATAGCTGAGATGGGCAGGGTGAGGTAAGTTGTAAGGAAGGTGGGGGGGGCAGCAGATTTTTAAAAAATCAAAAGGGATACAGGGAGATTAGGATAAAGGTGTCAATAGAGAGGTGTTAAAAGCAGCAAACTGAGGAAGCAAAAGGGTTTAAAAAACGCTGTGGTGATCCATTATCTGGGACATTGCAAACAAGTAAATCCAGCATCTCCTTCTAAAGCTTCTCTTGAGTCTTGCAAGACATTGAGATCAGTGATTCAGTGTTGGCCCTCCCCTCTCTTCTTCACCCCCCCTCCCTGGATGAAGCACTTGTAAAGGCTGGATGATGCAGGTCTGAAGAGCACTCGACTGCAGTTGTCCTCTGCCGGGGATCTAGGAGGGTGGGGGTGGGGGTCACGCCGAGGAAGGACCCGGCTGATGCTGAGAGAACACTTCCACAGTCCGGGATTGTGTGCGTGACAGAGCGCACACCTCAGGCGCAAGAGGGACTGCTTTTTTGGACCGGAATTGTCAAGGGATTTACGCTTTAGGAGAGCCGGGGGGGGGGGGGAATCTTTTAAAGGACAGCTGCTGTTACCTGTTGTGTGTGGAACCATCAAGGAGATATTCAACAGAACTGCAGTACTTAACCTCACCACCACAAACGCTCTACTTTTCAAACCGGAGAGGAGGGAAAAGGGGGGTGAAGTTGCTCCGAGGTGGACTCAGGTGTGACAGAAGATGCTCACTGCAAAAATAAAACGGCGCCTTTCACACGGTGACGGTCGGGGGACGGCAGATGCCAGTTAAACTCTGATATTGAAGAGCGGGGGATGCCAGTGAAACTCCAGAGGAGAGGAGAAAGTTTTTTCCAGGACATCTGAACTAATTCGACTGCGCGTGCCGAGCCTCAGAGCCGTTTGCCCCTCGGGGGGCAGGAGTGAAGACCCCTTTATGTTGCACGAGCCTCCGAATGCGCGTGAGTTTGTCTCTTTTGCCGCTCAGAGTCCAGAGTTCCCACTTTTCACGGATTATTCATCCACTCAGCGGGGGAGCACATGGCTGGAAATGCCAGAGGCAAGTCCTTTTGTTCATAACACACCCTCCTAACTGGATCCCCTCCCTCCCCTCCCCACCTCCAGGCAGATTTGGATTTGTCTTCTGCTCTCTAATGTCACCTTTGTGAAAGGTGACATTTCCTGTGCTGGGATATTTATTTCCTTTGATAAAGACGCAGTGTCTGTCTGCGACTGAGAGTTCTTGCTCACGAGGGGATTTGCACGGCCCAGTTGGGAGCATGCTAAGATGGGAGATTGATTTCCTTCACTCACTTCCTCTTTTGTCTCCGGACGCCGATTTAGTTTTCTGTAACTGCGCGCAACAATGACTCCCACAACACTAATTAAACTCCCTTTATTGAACACGCTGAAGCTTAATGACATCTTATCTATCTGATGATAAAAACTTTGAAAAGAATTGCACGGCAACTCTAATTAATTTTCTGTTTCTTTGTTGACTTTTTCCAACCCAGGAAATCAACTTTAGCCTCGTCGTTATCTGCGCAATAACTCTGAGCCATCCAAAAACACGGACAAAACAATTCAAGATGGCTACCTCCTTGCAGCCGCACTTGGTAAACTTCTTGCTGGCCATTCTCCTGGGGTTGACCTCTCTGGGCGGACTCAACTCCCGGCCGCCGGGCCAAGCTGTGGCGCAGGTTCCTACCAATAATCAGACTGAACCCTCCGTCATTCCCGAGGCTGCACTGGCCACGCCTACACCTGAGGAAGACAAGGCGTTTCCAACCGCCGGCAATCGTTGCAGGGGTTACTACGACGTCATGGGCCAATGGGACCCGCCGTTCAACTGCAACGCCGGCATCTACCTGTTCTGCTGCGGCTCCTGTTTCTACCGCTTCTGCTGCCAGTTCAAAGGCCACAGCTTGGACCAGAATTCCTGCTCCAACTACGACACGCCCGTGTGGGCTAACACTGGGCGACCGGCCGCGCCTGTAACGGAGGTCCAGCATGAACCCGACCGCGATCAGACCCACATGATCGTGTATATTATCTGTGGAGTGGTGGCCATCATGGTACTGGTGGGGATTTTCACCAAACTCGGGTTGGAGAAAAGTCAAGGAGGGCAGACGGACATGACCAACTCCAGGTAAGGACGGAGGAAGATGGGGGACGGGAATCCTGACTCCTCAAGTCTATTTTTTTTTAGGTGTTTGTTTACGAGTTTAGAGAGAAGATTTCAAATAAAACAATCACGCTGTGCAATCATAAAGACATACAGCCGGACGTTTGAAGCAGCCGCAGAGTTTTCCATTGAGCATATTTCATATCTTGAGCTCTTGATTGCTGAGCGGATGAGCAACAGATGACAAGATGCAACGGAATATATCGGAATATGACCACGGGGGCCCGGTTCAGCAGCAGGTGGATGCTCACAGGTTATTAAAAAGAATGCAGGAGTTTCTACTCAGGCACAGTGCAGCAGTAGTGTGTTCTGCTCTGGTGTACAGTAGCTGGTTCCCATTGACAGATGATTGATCGCTATGACACAACTGTGACCGTGGAAACGCCAGGCATCCGGTAAACAATGAGACGAGATAGAGGTGGTTTTTGGAAGGGAGGATTATCGAGCGGATGTGACTGGATTGCAGCCAACGGCTAATTCTAGTACAGAGAGCAGCGTGAGTGTATGAGACAGGAAGACAGAGCAAGCGTGCAAGTCCAGGGTGAGTTATCAGCCTGTCAGGTGATTAAAGTGAATCCATGGGGGCAAAAAAGAAACTTTAAAAAAATCAGGTATTGCACACTATTTTTTTTTAGGAATGAGGACTTTTATAGTGAAGTAAAGAATAAGTCCGGTGAATGATTGAGTAACAACATTAACATCTTAAATCCAATCAGAAAAAATAAAGCCTTCCATTCAATAGAAATACAATCACATCTCAGCTGGCAGATAAACGATCAACTGTGTCTTCAGGAAAAATGTTGTGCATCAGTTAGACGTGGGGTGGGATCGCGGATGAGCTGGAAGGCATATTTTGATATTTGCTAGCTTTTAGCTATTCTTTCAGTCAATGGGGGCCACATGTGAGGCATTTCTGGGAGGTTAGCTTGGAGAGTTTGACAGTCCCGGGGCTCAATCAGACTGTCACCGACACCATCCTTTTAGATTGTTACGGGGAGCTTCCTGGTTCGCTAGAACCCATCACTGTGTGCTTTAATTGTGGTTCAATTCGGTTGGGACAGATTTTCAATTTCCTCTCCTCTTTATCTCCCTTTTACCTTCCGGGCTGGTCTGGCATGCGTATCTGTTACTATAGCGTGACATATTAAGATGCACCTTTCTCGCGTGCCAATAAATTCAACAAAGAAGATTTACACAATGGCGAGGCTGGCCCCGGTGGGCCATGCATGCTATATGGCGTGCTGACAATTTTTCATAAAACCAGACACACGAAGGACGCGGACTCTTCTCCGCCTCAGGCATAATCTCCGGGTCAGAACTGAGAGGAAAAAAGAGTTGCTGGTCCTCTTCTCTGGACCAAATGACCTCAAATCATCTAAAGTTCAGCGATAACTTTGCAGAAGTTGAAAATCAATGAGTGAATAAGCGCAGAGCCAAAGCACAACCGCGAGGGTCGGCTCGTCGGCACGGCGGAGGCTGCGGAATTCTGCCAGGCTGCTGTGTCGTGGTGCAGAAGCGATGAGCCCGGGCGAAATTGTTACGTCAAGTCACGAGCGCGGCGTTTGCAATTCGTCGCTAACCGCCCAACGTGAACAACACGCTTGAACCCCAGCTGTGAGCTAAGGTGCACATGTGGGCCGTGAAGGTGCTGATGCCTCCAGCCACAGGCAGCAGTGCAGCCATGTAAAGCAAACACACACACACACGCACGCACACAAACGTATTCAACTCTGCAACAGCCTATCCGAAGCCCCCTTTACTGCCCAACTTCTTATCTAGCACGTCTGTTGGTGCTTTGTTTCGCTCTCTTTGTGGTTATTTGGAGAGGCAATTAAGCAAAGAAGGTCTGTAGAGTTTTAATAATGGGCGTCGAAATGACAACAAAAAAGTTTTGCTTCTCCTCCTTTGGTGGCGAATCAAATGAGGGCCGTCCTCTGAGACCTCAGAGAAGTACAACAATAAGGAAAACATGCGTCTAATAAGCAATTCTATCTATATACGTAATAACTGCCAAGATTTGTTTCACGGGAAAGAATTTATTCAGCAGCACACGCAGGGTGACGCATCTCTCGCTCACTGTAGCTACATTAACACACTTAGCATAAGTTTTTCCCACCATGTGTTCAAGGGCACGGGCGATTGAATGGCACACCGGGGGATTCAAACGGCTGTTTTCATCCGCCATTTGGCTTCTTTATTGTATTGCCTTTCATCAACAATGGCTCCTATTTCCTTTATTACTCTGCTGCGGCGGCGCTCTTCATCACTGCCTGTAACAGATGTTTGGAGACCAGAGATAAACACAGGGGAACCTCTCTGCATTCGGCATGGAGGGGGCAGGCTAGTCCAAATCATGCTGTGGTGTTTTTGATCCCCTGTGAGCCGGAATAACCTGGTAATAAATGCTTTAAAAAAATATATATATATATACGTATATAATTGCATGTTTTCCCTGTAAGGTAAAATTAGACGTGTTAAGCAACACCTTCCTCCTCCTCCTCCTCCTCCTCTTCACAATAAACATTCTGATGCAGTGTATTTATAGTTAAAGTATTACGTAACTTTACCTCAGGATGCAGATTATTACTTAGTGATATCAACTGTTGGTATTTGTGTGCGCTGGAATGTGCGCTCCACCCTGGTTGCCAGCTTTGGACGGTCGTATTGTGCGTATAGGGTGTTCCATGTGTGTGTTGAAGTCAGTTTGTTCATCGCTCTGGACACTGGGTGCTATTCCTCTCCTGAGGTGTCTTCCTAAGCACTTTTATGCCACAGTGACTTCAACAGTTGTCCACTTTGTCTTCACTGATCTCGACAACTTTGTGTTGCCTCAGAGTCAGGGACCTTTTGGACATTGATAGCTTTGCATTGCTATGTTAAACAATTGGATCCAACTGTTTCATGTGAGTAACACCCATGAGCACTCCAACCTGTTTAAGTGCTGACAGTTTCTGTTGTATGCAACATGAAAAACCGACCACTATTTCCATACAAGGCAAATTACCGTCCGTAATCGCTACGGATCCTTTTTTTGGTTTTCGACTGTTGTTGCTCGAAAAGCCACCACATGTGTTACTTCTGTGGGCGGCGGCTGGGGAACTGTAGACCAATAAAAGACCAAGACATCATCAGGCTATGGCAGCTACGTCTCCCTGACGCTTGTCCTTCCATGATTGCATGTGTCCCTTTATCTTGTATTAAAAGACTGTCAAAATTATAATTTCCTCTCTGGGATGAATAAAGTCAATTTTATAGAGCCTCACTGGCTGCAAAAGCATGAAGACAATATGCTCGGTGCTAGAATTAATGTTGCACTTTTTCTATTAGGAAGTGATGGACGAGGCACTCATTCTGACATCAACCGTGCTACCTGTCAGGATGTTCCACAACCTAACAAGGTCTACGGGGGTCGGGTTGTGCTTCTCCGTAGCGTCGCAGAGCCGTGACATTTTAAATGCCACAGTGAGCCAGCAATATTGTAACTCAGCA
Organism: Takifugu rubripes; assembly: GCF_901000725.2. Classification (NCBI taxonomy): domain Eukaryota; kingdom Metazoa; phylum Chordata; class Actinopteri; order Tetraodontiformes; family Tetraodontidae; genus Takifugu; species Takifugu rubripes. Next base: position 4,720,440 of record NC_042289.1, read on the forward strand.
CCACACCTCAGTGCAGCACAACATAATAAGACAGATTGCTGCGGAGTCCAACTGTTGCTCATTAAAAAAAAAGCCACAGTTTACCAGCTTCCTGCTCCATGTGTCAGTATTTCTACGTGAAATAAGGCCGGTGAAGCACAAATACTGTATATTAAACCAAATAGCTACAGATTTAAGGATTTAATTAATTAGTAGCACGTTGCTTGTTACGGAAGGTAGCCCCATTTGATAGCAGCTACATGCAAAGCTAAATTAAGGACCGTGTCTCTGCCTTATTTAGAAGTTCTTATTAGCACATTTAGCATCTGATGGGGTGATAGCCAACGATTTTTTTCTTCCTCTTTGAAAGGGGGATGAAATGAAGCTGCTGTAAATGGCAAGTGATCGTTTCGTAATAGAGGGTTCATTTTAAAGCAGGGCCTCGGGCTAACGAGCATCTGCGTCACTTCCCACTGGTTTTTGGAGGCACCGTGGGAGTTGTTGTGGGAGGCTCCATTGTTAAACTGTGTGAAGATACACTCCTCTCTCTAACTCTTTCCTACAAAGACAGTGAACCGCGTGTGCTGTCAGTCTCTCTGTTGTCGTTCTTCGCTGGGCTTTTGGGTACAGGCCATGTAATGTGGACTCCATTTTCACTCCAGTGATCCCGGTAATGGTCTTGTCCCAGTAGATTGACACTAGCTGCAAGTGGTCCTGACAGAAAATCAACTACTTAGATGTAGCTGTTTGCTGGAGCGCACGGTAACAAGCATTATCACTCTCTCTGTGTTGTAGCTGGTCATCTCTGTGTTCCAAAGCCCCTCAAAATTCCCCTCCCTCATCTTGGATTGCGCAATCCCTTTAATACTAAAGACAGGGCAGGCCAGTGGTTAGTTTGTATATTTTTTGTAAGAAAAAATGATATACCTCTTGTGGAGCTCTCATATGCATTATATCATTCTCCAGTCTATAATGTATATGTACCATGTGAGGCAGCTATGTCCTGCCATTAGCTCGTGCTAACAAACCTTGACATTCTGTGGAAAGAAAGTTAGGTCACAACTCTGTATTTCAGAACTCTTTACCCAATATGAACTTCCAAAGCTTCTCAAACTGAAGACATTCCAAGGACGAGAACAGACGTGGTAACTGCTCTTGTTCAAACCACTGCAGGCTAACAATAGCAGTGATCAGGGATATCATCTTGTCATCTCCGGCATTGTCATTTCAGGTGGTTACCGAGGTAAGATTAATGGCAGAAGACAGTTAAACATTTTAAAGCTTCTTTCTCGGTTCTTCTGACCAGCAGACCAACAGTAGCTTCAAATGCAATTAATTAAAATAAAGTGTGACAACAAAAAACGATCATTAGGCTTTATTCCATTATTATGTAAGTGCAGATGATTCTTCAAAGGATTTGAATAAATCCTCATAGATCTAAAGATCTGCAACAAAATATCTCAAGTTGCTTTACAACCATGTTAGAAATAAGCATTTTTTTTCTTTGATGAAGTGTTTAAGATCAAAGCCCTTATGACTTGAAACATCAGAGAGATCAGAGATGACATAAAATTGCCAGTTACACGTTTTACGTGTTCCACTGTAACTGTCCTCTGCATCTACAGAAAGAACGAAGGGCACCATTAACTAGACAGGATGGAACCCTGAGGACAGGTTCCCCAGGCAAAAACGATTTTAATGATACACCTCCGTTCCACGGACCCCACTGGAAGCCTCAATTATTCGCAGTTGGTCTTTTTCTGTCGTCTTTCAGCCTTTCTCGCGTTGGGGAGAACTGATTCAATCCCCTCCTGAGAATCTATTCTTGCAGGCGACACGAGTGAGAATATACTCAGAGCATAGCTCCGGTCACTGTGGTCGCTAGGTATAGACAGCAGGCTGCCCTTTTGTGAACTCAGTTCAGGATCGTGAAAGTAGCCATCTTTGGGTCTATATGGCGTGAGAATTCTTACTGCGTCTCCCTTTTTGTCCTTTTCTTCCTTTCTTTTGGAACTTGAGTCCATGGCGGATGATTTCTCGTCCTTTGGATCTTCAGTCGGACCCTTTGTGGCTAATGCGTCTCCAGGTGGCGCTTTTCTAATGAACTTCTGTAAATCCTTTGAGAGAACGTCCAGCGTGGCTTTGAAATGATTGCTTTTCTTCGTGGGGGGAGCAGTGGAAGACGTCGTAAGGCTGCTCTTGACTTTGGAAGGCTGAGCCATTTTCTCTGCCAGCCTTTTTTTCATGTTGATCTCTACAAAGTAAAAGGAAAGTTAGCTAAAACGGTATTGTCTGTCGATCTAGCGTATTGGTGAATTATCTTACTCACCCCACTTATCTTTAAACCTCTGTGACAAATCTCCTATCTTCCCATTTCTTCCTTTTGAGAAATTATATAATTCCTCCGTGTATTTAAAGAGGAAGCGTGCGACATCTCTCTCATTTGGGTTCTCCAGGAGTAATACTTTTTGCATGCAGCCCAGCAAACTTCTGCAGTCGCCCTCTGTGAATTGGTCAAATACGTTAACACCCATGTTGTTAATGCAGGTGGTTATTCAAAATGTTTCAAAATAATACATATTGTACATCGCGTATTAAACTATATAAGTTGCCTTTATTTGAAAAAAAACAAAAACAACCAAATATTTAACATCAAAGCTTTAATGTAAGGAGGGAGTTGTTTTTAAATCATTTAAAGTCTTTTTTCTGCCGCCATGTTAAACTAAAGGAAACAAGAATTAATCTTTTTTTCTATTCTTTCATCTTTCATCTTAAAGCTATCTGGAGCTCTTAGATTTTTTGGCCTTTTGCCTTCTTTGAAGCAATATTTTTGATATTATTTGTCATAGCATAATTGATGAGGACCCACTATGAGTCCTAATTCCATCCTTAACCGTCTGGGAAGAGGCAGTGTTAAACGTGTCACAGTAACGTGTTTAGAAGAATGTCACTTCAGCCCTGAAAGCTTATAAATTTCAGTTGTTTTGCTATTTCCACGTCTAACTTTAACCTCAGAGCTTTAATTTGCGCCCCTCAGTCAGAATATTTCGATACAATTTTTACTGATTTGATTCAAACCTTCCATTCAAACAGCATGTTTTTAAGGATCCAGCCATTTTAAAAAAAAAATCTCCAAACAGCATCCAGATAAAAACCAGTGCGTCACTGTGCGGAGGGACGTAGGTGTCATAACACGACGCAACAGTGCGAAGGCATCAAGCCACGTTTCATGTAACCTGACTAATGCTGTCATGTCTAAAATGAGCCGTCGGCATTGAGGATCTTCTATTTAAAAAGTGCCAGCAGTCTGAATATAAAATGTGATGCATAAGTGCCCCCCCCCCCCCCCCCCCCCCCCCACACACACACACATCTGGTCGATGTTTGCATTCTAATGACACATTATCACTGTTATAAATATCAGCATGATGCAGCGTTGAGGCAGGCCGTGGGAATCCTGTCGCTGCCGTGTGGAAAGGGTTAAAGACAGATGGAAAACAACGAGGAAGCGAAAGGCATGAGGGTCACCTCGCCCTCTGGCTCCTCCCACTTCGCTCTTCGATTTCTCTGACTGCAAGTCTGCACACACATAAGAATGATGGTCCAAAACCAAACTGGAAAACAGGGACAGAGAAGCCAACCTGCACACGGGCAGCACCAGAGGACCTTTTTTTACTGTTCATGCATTTCGCTTCAGGTTGACATTTAGGATTCTATATTTGGCAGCAGGCCGGCTTTGATTGATGGGGTGAGAAGAATCCAACGCGCTGTGACACAAACTCCCAGAACACACCTCGCTGTTCCCTCCGTCTCGTGCGCTGTGCATTTGTGACGGTTGTGCATGTCGCCTCACTCATGGGCAATAATCAATAATTGAGGCTAAATAGCCCCTAACATGAAAGATCTAATTAAGCTTTTATATAACACTGGTAACGACCTCAGATATGGCTCAAATAAACCGCACACAGTAGGTCAATCAAGTACAGCGACATATACATTAATGCAAATACTAAACACAGGCATTTTTTTTATTTCCCATGTTTCCTCACGTCTTCACGTGCTGAAGCAGCCTGAATCACCGGGCCGAGGTGTGACCCAAAGGTCCACCTTTGCAGGGATCATGCGTCCCACTGCTGTCTCTCCAATGGAGGAGCGATGGCAGACGGCATTCTGGGTGATTGACACCTGACGCCTCAGGCAACAGTAGCGGTTGTCTCTCAGCTCCGGGCTGTGCTGCTGCACTTGAGACACACAGCAGACAGGTCTGGGCAGCTGCTGATGCGTTTAGGGAATCTGGAAATTTAAAACGTAATTGGGTCTCTAGGCGAAGACCTATTGTTATAGATCTTCATGGAAATGTGTTTCCCCTAAAGTGGCTGTATAATCGATGCGCTAATGAAGACCCCTGCAAACAATCGTCACCACGGAGCTTTTCAATCAGTCCCTGAAAGTAGCAGGAAATAAACAGACGGTAAAAGTGCAAGCCAATCACAGCCCGGTGGTGTGTTTGAGGGGACAAAATGATCATGATATTGTGTGTGTGTGCTTGTGGTGATGTGCACATCAGGAATACCAACAGCCTGAGCAGCCAAGAATATGCTAAATGTGGGAATTGTGTCTCGTACAGCTGGTTATCTGATCAGTAGATCAGATGATCGGTGCTGATGGGAGACGGCCTCGAGTTGTACAAATACAAGCTTGTCTGTAATGAGGCATCCCGGCCACGTCCTTTGTCCTAATTTTTTTTAAAAAGGATGGGGTGGGGGTGGGAAGGATGTTTCTCAATACTCAGTCGCTGCTCCTTCAAAAAGTGGAGCACGAAGGCAGAGCAACACAGTTACATAAGACAGGAGCAGAGAAGAGTGAGAGTAGGAGAGAATATGAGGGAAAGCTACAGAAATAGAGAAATAGCTTAGCAACAATGCTAATGAAAATAGATGTTTAGTGCTTATCTTGCTGTTATTTACCTAAAAACTAGACTCGCCTTAAATCTAATAATGTACAGACAAAATTGAGAGTGCATGTATTGCAATGTGAGTTCCAGTATGTTTGTGTGCATTAGAGGTTTTTATGTTCTTCCATAACATGGCATTCTGTACATTCTGTACATTCATTCACTCATAGCAGTCTGTTCTTCCAACCTTGGTTCTGTGTGTTTATCAGTAAGTCACATTGAACCGTTCGGTCCCCTCAACATTCCATCCACACGCCACGGCTGCTTTGCTACAAATGAGTGTGATAAATCTCCACCCAGTGGCATCACTGTATGTGCTGCATACATATCGCACAGCTAGTCCACAGCAGACGTCGCCGCTTTTCTGCCGCGTGTGTCGAAAAAGGGGGATCCTGCATCTACTCGAGAGGCAGGAAAGCACTCTGGACAGACAGATCACCAGAATCATCAGAGTCCCTGATCAACCTGATGGTTCTGGAGTCTGCGAGGAACCTGGAGAACAATGAGGACACGTGAACATCAGAAACAAAGATCGTGCTGCAGGAAGTAATCAGACTGAGCTTTAGGAGAGAATTATAAACGAGACACAATCGAGTCATTGTGTCTGAAGAAGGTATTTATGTGTATGTGTGCACGTGCGTGTGTGTACAGTCTGGTTTGTAGATTGGTTGGAGAACAGCAGCCACAGAACGAAATCCCCCCCCCCAAACTTCTGTGGGAATTACGTGTAGTTTGTTGCCGCGCAGGATGATGGATGGTTGTGATAAATCCAACGCTTAGAAAAGACAGGTGAATCCCACGTGAGGAGGTGTGCTGTGAAAACAGATATATGTCATCAGCGTATACTAAAGTGGCGTGGTGTCGGAGAAGACGACCAATGAGTTCACCCTGAAGCAAACAGCCTGGGCTCAGTTAGCAATAATTACCTTAGCTGATGAATGCTAACAGATGCCCAGACGGCGGTTCTACACAGGTAACGATAATTCCGAGTTTGAAACCGGAGAAGCATCTGCACTCATGTGCTGCTTTATATCTGCAAAAACACTGCTCCAATTACAAGAGCAGGCAGTGCTCACAGGAAATCTCCCAGCAATTAAGGGAAAAGCTACATTACTGTTATTTACCTAATTGCGAATACAATTCCAACCTCGTTTCTATGGTCTGCCTCTCTGGTCTGTCTCATTCCATCTCTATCTCCCACCGCACTCTGAGTGATGAGTATCCAAGCAGCTTAGCTCATGCTAATATCTTCAGCCATTAAGTGGATTTATGGACCTGCTCTGTGTGAGCCACAGGAACCTCGCTAAGACTCACGATCGCTGTTCTGTCTCCTTACGCTTGATATCTGCACTGCGTGCAATCGCTGTAACCTGAGGAGGAAAGCCAAAAGTTTTGTCGACTACAATCTCGTCGTATAACCCTCCAGAAAATAGCAGCAATTTAATTGCAGAGAAATAACCACATCTACTTGATTGGTTATCTGCAGAATAGAATATGATTGAACAGAATAGAATACAATAGAATAGAACCTCAGGAACCTTTTTTAAAATTATTACATAACATGCAGCGATGCAGTATGTCAATGTGCTCTCAGGACAACACTGCTAAAAGGCCGTCTGCTGCCAGGTTGATCTTTTCGATGGGTCCTCAAAAAGTAGAGCTGCTGTCAGGCCTTTACAACCAGAGCAGCGGTCATGGTCTTCCATGAGCGTGAGCCTGCTCTCACCCTCTGTGGACAAATTCTAAAGTCCTTAATCGAGTGACAAAACGCTTGAGATCAGCCTGCAGGGGGAGCTGTTATTGATAAGGGATAAACACTGTTCTAAAATAGGTCCCTCTCTGGTCTTCTATTTGCTCTACATGCACACTCATGCTGATCCACGTTGGTGGAGAGGGTGGATTTAACATCCTAATCCTGTTATGATGGCCTATTTCTTCTAAATAGTGAAGAATATTATTTCTTAAAAAGCATCTCAGGATGTGTATATAGAAACCCTTTTGACTATGTAGCCTAATTCCGGCATTTTGGAGCTCTTTGTGTAAGGCGACATGCTGTATATTCACCAAGTTGCCGACACGTGAAGGCCAATGCCACATGATGGAGCAACAACTTTCTGGGGTGTGACGATGATCAGGATATAGTCGTCGCTGAGAGGTTTGCGCGTAGGAAGACAGGCTGGAGCAACAGCACAGAACGATAAGCTAGGGAGAGGAAGAGGGCTGGTGCGGCTGGGATTGCTGAGAAGATGCTACAAGTGTGCACACTTCTTGTGTCTGCGTGCGTGTGTGTGAATCAGAGGGCAGTTTGTCATGTTGCTGCTTCACAGCCCTGATCCGAGCTGACAGGTGAAGCTAAGCGCAGCTAAACAGCACACGTAACAGAGAGAGGGAGAGAGGGAGAAAGAGGGGAGAGAGAGAGCGAGGCAGGGGAGATCAGGGAACAATACAGACAATAGGAAACTGTGGGAGATGAGAGGAGAGTGACATGAAATAAGTGTGAGAAATAAATGGAATTAAAGGTTGTCTTCAGAGCTGGGGAGCCATTAAAAAGAAGAAGGAAAGAAAAACAAGCAATGGGTTGATGGGAAGTAAGAGGGAAAGTGCACATCCTGGTGAGGAGAACCAAGATAAAGCTTTGAAAAGGACTGGTTAATTGGTGTCTTAGCAAAGCGGTGAAGACTGTGCGTTCATTTTTTATGCCATCACTCCATTAATCTATCCATCTCTCCCTCCCCCTCAGTGTTCCTGTCCCATACACTCCTTTCTCTTCCTGGAGTGGATGTCCAGAGGAGACTTAGTTAAAGGTTTGACATCATTTTCCTCTGTGAGACCTAAAAGAAGAAGATAAGCAACGTTAGCATGCTGAAATGACTAAACTAACTGGTAGAGTTCGTGAGTTGGAGAAACAGCCCCCAAAAATTGTACATTTTGGCCCCCCAGGTTGTCTGACAACTGCTTCCAAAGCATGCGATTAGCATGTTGCTTTATATCTTTATATCACAAACTTAATAGCATCAACATGTTTACTTAGTGTGATCACCTGACATTATGTTCATAAGTTGAGCTGATGTGTTGACGGACTGGAATTTAAATATTGACTTAATTAATTGGCTCCTAATCTAAGAGAAAATACAGCAAGTGTAGCACTTGAGAATGACTACCAACAGAGTGAAGACATGCTCATAGTGGATTGATGTGACATGTTTCCTTCTCATAAACCCTTATAAAAATAACATGAGAAACATATAATTTACTGGTATTCTTTTCACTTTTATCCACAAGAGTTTAGGGCAGTTAGCTTATTCAGTCTTATAGAAGGGTCTAGGTTTCTAGAACCTTCTACGTAGCCTCTCTAGCCTCTCTGTCCAGATTGGGATTTTTCCCACCACCTGCTGGGATAGACCCCAGCACCCCTGTGACCCTGGATTACAAACAAGTGTTGAGGCAGAAAAGATAAATAAAGTACTTACGGCGTTGTTTTATTAATGAATATCAGTCCTGTTGGCCTCACTGCTGTTGGGGAATGGGGGAAAATACAAAAACTGAGAGAAAGAGAAGGAAGCGAAGCCTGAGAAGAGGGTCTCCTGTTGGGGACAAGATGAAAAGAGAAATGGTGAAATGGCAACACGGACACGACTGCGGGGAAGTGGATGCATAAGAGGTGACGAAGAAGGCAAATTTGGAGTGAATACTGTAGATATGAAAATATACAGACGGACGGCAAGAAAAACAAACAGAAATGCACAGATGGACAGTCAAGATGAACAGGTTGATAGATTAGAGCCATCAATGTGACCCACCCTGTGGCCATGCACTCACTCATGCGGAATCAAATTAGACACGTACAGCCTCTGTGCAAGTGCATTTGTGCGCCGGAGCCCATGACAAATAAGGCAAATGAACTGGCTGCGAGACACGCTTATCCATTTCTGCATTATAAAGCATCATTAGTGCCCCTGGACTCGAGAGCAAAGCTGTCTGTCTTCCACGCCGAACCCCGAGACGACTGTGGTGCCGCCACGGATGAAAGTGTGTTAAGAAGGGAACGCAGGTTGACTCCTGGCTCCCACTTGCGGTGTGACACTTTTTTTTTTCAGTGGCACTTCCTGTTGCATCCCATTGCATCAACTAGACTGTAGCGCGTCAGGCAGATTATCCTTGAGATGTTTGGTTTTCACTATGAGAGCCATGCAGAGATCCGGCGAGCAGAGTTTGTTCCTTATAAGTGAAGAGGAAGAAAGGTTCTTAGGCTGAAGCTTTGCTACTTTTTGTCCCCATATCACCCATTTGTTCCATTAATGTTTTTCTGTAAGATGAAAAGTAGTTGGGGGGAGAGACCCGAGCCTGGAGCTGAGGACACTTGACCCATTGAGTCCAGTTCATGGTTGGCTAAAAACCCAGAATGCACCATTCTATCCTGCTCTGCTAAAACAGTAGCTGCCAACATAACAAATCAAATACATATTAAAGACACCGTACTATTGTGATATCGTAATGAATTTCTTCAAGATTCATAAAGGAGTGTCTGTGGCCTCTACATGCCTGAACAGGGGTGGGCAACCCAGTCGTATGAGGGCTGCAATCCAGCAGGGTTCACTGTCCCAGTAGGTACAGTGGACAATTATTTTTTTATCAGGGAAACGAGCCCCAGGTGAATTGTTGCCTAACCCTTCTTCAATATCTGGGCCAATGAGATGACCTGGGGAATCTCCCCCCTGTCTTCTTCTGGAGAGTGTGTTGTAATGTGACAGTCGTGGATGCACTCAAACCAGTCAGGGTACCTCAGGCTAGCATATACTGGTCTGTCCAATCCTCAGGCCACCACTAAACCCTTTGCTGAACCAGTCTAGCAGGAGATAGACTACTGTGCACCACATCTACAGATATACTGTACAGTATCTCATGTGTTCCTAGTGTAAATCTGCCAAGTAAAGAGGGCTCCAGGCATGTCTGTGTGGCGTTCTCTGGCTAATGCCAGTCAGGCTGCGTGGTGCTGGGCTATGAACAGAGGCCTTCATGCTGCTCCTGTAGCCTCAGTTTGGGCAGAAGAAGTCACAGGAGCATCCTGCTGGAGTTCATTTTGTGGGGTTCTGGCAGTGTTCCTTCTGGCTCTGCACAAATAAGAAGCTAGTGATCCAGCTGCCTGGCTTTTGCCCTCCTACAGCATACTCCATCTCACTCGGGGTACTGGCCCGTCTCCTCCGGGTGAAATGTGAGGAGTAGAGTGGAGGTACAACGGGCTTGTACTACCTTACTGCTCAGTTGGTTGTATCCCTACATCTCCGTCTTCCATTTAATTTGTGTGCCACCTCCCTAACGAGGAGATTTACAGAAACCCCACCAGGGTTGGACCTCTGGGTGATTTGCTCTTCAGAAGCAATTCCAACAAATACTCACATTGAGGACCAGCCTGACATCAACCGTGATGGTAGCTGACCGGAATCTGACATTATGACGTGTGATGTGAAAAGATTAGAATTGATAATCACAAGGAGTTATTGGTGGTTTCTTAATCGAGAACACAGTAGCTGGGGATCGATCCGCCAACCTTCCAATCGCTGGGCCACGCTCCCCCTCCCGAGGTCATCCATGCATCCTCCCATATGTGTGTTCTTTTTTAATTGGGCATCTCGCAAATAGCAGCCGGCATCCAGCGCCATGTGTCCACGCCTGCGGCGACAGTCCAAGGTCGCTTCACTCCTCCGTTCACGTGTGCAACCAATTCCTACAACCACTCCCGACGTCGTTGTGAGAGAGTGCCGTGATGCCGCTAATACATCATCGCTGCCCTGGTCGTGACATATTTACAGTAAACGATGTTTACAGGTTGTGTTGGTTCCACCTGGGCTTCGATAAAAGGCACAAGGGCTGGATTGATCTCAGCGTGCCGTCAAAGAGATGGATGGTTGGGATGATGACCCCTGTGTCCTAGGGGACAGCCTTCCCTTTAATAGATCTGCAAAAACCCTGGGGGGGAAATGAGCAAACCTAATATCCAAGCAGTTACGGATAATTGTTGTATGGTCACAGGAGCAGCTATTTAACCACCGCCAATCAATATCTGATAAAACGGATCGATATTTTTCCATGTCGGCGCGGTGATGGATGATGAGCACATCATAGAGTGAGCACTTGTGTGTTATCAATAATGACAAAGTCTTCACAGGATGAATAATGGATGTGTCTGCGAGTGTATGTGTGTGTGTGTGTGGGGGGGGGGTACGCAGGCGTGTGATATGTGCGACTCACTCCGCTGAACAGTTGAAAACAAATCCCCAGAGGAGTTTGTGTTTGCGCGCGTGTGCACGTACGTGTGTTGGCTTATTTCTAAATTAAAGCAGGACCAAAAATAATGCACCCGGGTGGTGACTCATTGGTTGACATATGGTATTTTTTCTGTGACATCATCCACAGTGGTGCCACAGTTTCAGCGCTGAGACTCTGCCAGCGACTGGTTCACTTTGCTTCCAGCATGCTGGCCACGAATGTGTTTATTTTGTTATTTAGCTGCTCTTTGCCTTCCAGGCACTCTGCAACACTGTGTGCTAGAAGTCGTGTGTGGACTGGATGCTGATTGGAGGGAATCTAAAGGAGACAAATTGAACGGCTGCTTTGCAGGAGGGTAATGTTTATTAGAAAACAGATGGAGGTGATGCACCGCATTCAAATATGGGTGGGGGGTGGGGGGGTGGCCAGCATTGCTAATATAAACCAAGGTCGAACTTGAGGTATGCAGAAACGATTGCACATTGTTGCAGATTAGGGAAAAGGAGTTTAAATGAATAGTTTACTGACATGTTCCATGTTAGCATAAATGCTACTCATAGTGTTCCTCGTGCTTTTAGAGGATGTTAATTGAAATGGCTGAAAGAATGTAAGTGTTCTTTTCATTTATGAATCGTTGCTATTGTGTTAATGAAGTCGACTCCCATCTCCCTGATAACACTTATTGTTTGACATTTCTGCTAATTAATTGATGGAGCGATGAGTTGAGCTGATAACGAGTGTCAGCTCTCACTTTTGTGTTTGCTTTGACCCCTCATATGTCGGCTCACACACAAAGCACACGCTCACGCAAGAGAACACAGACCGCCAGTAGCATGTGTGTAGCTCGGCCATGCCAAGGGATGTTATTTGGCAACTGTCAGCTTTAATAGGACCAGAACATGTTGGGAGGGCGATCCAGGCTCTGTACCAAGTCTGCAAGGGTGCGCTATCTGGCAGCTAAAGCGTGTCAACGTGCCTGCTTCTGCTCACATATGTGCACACAAATGCTGCGTTGGTGTGTCAGGACCTTGCGTATGAGGCCAGTGTCCACTTAGCTGCACTGTCTGCTGTATCTGACTCTGAAGGTGATGGTGCTGAGTCGCCCCAACCCCCTAAATGTGTACATCGGTACATGGAATTCAACTCTCAAATCATCAAATGTTAACCTGTTGCTAATATAGCCATTTACTTTATGTCCAGAACACAGATGAGCTGAAATCCAGTGAGGATTTAATAGTGTATTTCTGAAATTCTTTTCCGGTTCTGAAGAGGGCGCCGCATTAGATCAGCAAATAGGACTTTCCGAACAACAAAATCCAAAGGCAGAATCCAAACTCAAGCATGAACAACATCAGAAAGATACCTTCAATGTATACGTGCGAAGGGGACAAGATGAAACACAAACGCTATTGGGGAGAAATGGAGGAAATGTGGAGAACACAGATGGTTTTAGATGGAAGAAAAAAGAATCTCATTTCAGGAGACAGTAAACTGTATGAAACAATTGACCGCTGTGAATCCTGGAAAGGTCATAAATGAAACTCCAGAAAGCCCAAAAACACAAACACACACACACACACTGTTATTGGAATATAGCTAGCAGCGCTCACCTGAAGACTTTAACATCAATATGTTGTTTTGTTTTTAATCGAAACGCTGTCTCGCCGTGATTTCCCCCCCCCCCCCCGTTTTCACGTCAAAACTGTCAGCTCCGATACTGTGAAATGTCTCTAGTGAAAAGAGAAAAGTAGATTACAGAGGAGGATAAGGGCCACAGGTGAGGAGAAAAAAAACACATCAGAGGAGAATTTTATTATTTTTTAAATGTGAGGTTTCAGGGGGAAAAGACAAGGCAAGATGTCGGAAATCAAGTTGAAATACAATTTTGTGAATAGACTCACGGTGCTTCTTGTCGAGAACCAACGCTCATTGATCTGCATCGGGACTTTCAGAAGATTGCGTTGAAATGCAGTGAATTGAATTCAGTCCTGAAGCTTTGTAAACTACCAGGATATCAGAGCTCGCGGCAGATATAAACTACCTAAACAATTCAAAATACATAGTAAAACAAAACACTTGAAACTAAAGAATAAGGATATCTCCATTGATGGTGCAGAGAGATGAGTCACTTTGTAATTCTCATGGGTAGCGATTAAGAGATGTTGTGGTGGGTGGGTAGTTTGCATCCTGATGCGTGTGTGTGTTTATGTGTGTGTGTGTGTGTGTTTGAAAACTGCATCTCTATGCTCAGTCTGATGCTGCATTCCAGGCCCCTGGAATCATCTGCGGGGAGCCTTGTAAGATAAACTAACCTGCTGAGACAGTGAAGAGTGATTCAGATGGAAAACATAGACCCAGGGGAGCCAGTGTGTTTGCACCCGGAGGTGTGTGTTCTTGTGTGCGTGTGTGTGTGTAACAACACCGAGTCTCTTGTGAACAACCGTGGGGTGTTTTTCTCACTTTATTTTTAGCAGAAAGCACTCTTTGTCAACTGAAAACAATAGCGCGCACGTTGATGCACAATCAGGGTGCTGAGGCGTTGTCGTCCACTGACACACACACACACACAGACACACACACACACACACACACACACTGGTAGCCATGGTCATTTGTTTTCCAATTGTTTGACAGGCAAGTTGACCGTGACATAAATGCCCCCGATGGATTTGCCTACGTGTGAGATTTGACTGTTTCTTAAAAAACTTGCACCTGAAATGAACATTAAATCTGAGGCTGTTATTCCCAAAATGTCTTGTCTTATATTTTATTTACCCGCAAGTGTTAATCATGAGTGACCCCAGCCTGAACTGGGAAAAGATGAAGAGGAGTTGCCCTGAGTGAGTTGCCATCACATCGGGAAAGTGAAAGGACCCTAATCACATTCCAAATCCTGCTCCAGGACAGAGGGTGTGTGTGTGTGTGTGTGTGTGAGAGAGAGAGAGAGAGAGAGAGAGAGAGAGAGAGAGAGAGAGAGTGCAGATAAGCTGTGACACAACAAGTACAACGCAGAACAGAGAATATTAGCCCCCCCCAGACAGCAATTAAAAGTGTAGCTAAATCCAAATTGTTTGTTGTGGCTGCACGTTCGGTCGAATCTGCTCGCGTTTGTCACAGTTTTGTTGTGGAAAATTCATCCCAAACTACAGAGGCTGTTAAAATAGACGATGTTCGATGACGCTCATGAAGCTGCGCTCACACTGGCATCGCAGGGCTCCAAATAACCTTTTCGACACTTCATTTGAAACACCTGACAGTGGTGTTGCGAGATCTGTCTGGCACCAAAGGGGGAGTTTTTTCTCATGCCACGTTCCTCTGCATCCTCAGAATACACTGGAATCTCAATTTGTGCACTTAGTTTGTTCCAAAATGTTGTTCTTGTATTGATTTGTTATAAACAGACCAATTTTCCTATTAGGAACAATGTCAATGGATTAATCTGTCTCCCCCCAAGATAGCCCCTTTACCCTAACAAGACAGAAATGACTGGAACACCTTTACGTCCAAGAGATCGATATTTTCTTCAGCTCCTTGTGTGTGGATACGTTGAGCTCTCTGTTATGTCCAGTCACTCATATGGAAAATTGCTTAGATGTTTATTAATTGTAATTCTTTTCTAGATGGTCTCAGGAGACCCACATGCAGCAGGTGCCGATATTGTCTGTGCTGTTTCCTTTAACCTTTTGACAGCAATTAAACTGCAGTCACACATGGGCTCACTTTGACAAGTCAGTTTATTTGGGGGTGGGGGGGGGGGGACTCCCAACTGTAAACATCTATTTCCTCTATTTTCTTGCTCAGAACTGGAATGTGCCCCAACTTGAGCTGCAAAATGACAGCAAAATAAGCCATTTGTCACTATGAACCCAATTATTTCCACGACATGCAGATCAACGGCCTCAGTTAAACATTGCTGGCTGCATCTGTGGTCACGACTCGTGTTTACGTAGAAAATTAGTTGTTAAAGGGCAAAAGGGAACCTGCCTGTATGTCAGCTGCATCGGGATTTCGCCTCATCTTTGGTTTGATTCAGCTTTTCTATCACGTGTTTAGTTTTAGTTACTGCATTAGTGAGTTTTTTTTCACCTAAAGGTTTCTAGGATTCCGCTGTTTATTTAACGGAGCGCATTTCCGACCGAACGCCGAGCCAGCTCTTGTTTACAGCTGGAGTTAATTCTGCATGCTGGAGGACCTTTTTCCTGCCTGTGTTCTAGTTTCGAAGAGGCGTCCGTACTTGTTCAAAGGCATCAAACAATAAAAGATGGCGAGATGGGAAGGTACTTTATATTTTATAAATGACTGATGCTCCCATTTGGCCAACATCCAGAGACTGGAGCTTTTCATCTCCTCTTCCTCTATTTTGAATTTAAGTCGGGTTTGTTTTTGGAAGCGAGGGTAGTCTTTTTTTTCTTCCCTGTTTTACGGTGCCTTAACGTTTCTGCCTCAGTCCTACTTCCTTCAGTCCTCTTTGTGTACTTTTGTAAATTGTTGTTGTTGTCTACATTTGGTGTGTTTGTGATTCATTTTAAACAGGAAGGGCGTTAATCTCTGTTTTCCTTTCTTCCTCCAGGACTCTGACAGAGCTGTTGAAGCAGCCTGGGGAGGCAGGAGTGGTGGATGGAACCGGTGCTCACCATCCCATAGGGATGGGGACCAATGGCATCTCTGCGAGGGCCCTGCGTTCCAACAACGGTCAGTCCTCTACGCGTCCCCCATATGTCTCCATTGGCAAGTGGTGTGACCCTGACGGTGCTCTCGATGAGTAACACCATAAGAGCTGAGATAGTTTAGAAGGAATCATTTTTAAGGACAAACCATACATTTTCACAGACATTCAGAGGTCAACATTCATTTACCACCTGTGCTACTGAGTTTTTGCTTCTAAACGTAACATCACAATTCCCCCCTTCTGTAAAGTTTTCTTAGTGAGCGGGAGCACCGCGATGACATCACACCACTAATGTAGCAGATACCGTTACTGTCAGAGAGAGTCAGCAAGACTGGAATCTACCAAACTTCCTACAGGAGTCGCTCTGGCATTGGATGGAGGGTGTAATGGAAAATAGTGTCTTGCTTAACATGATTTGAGTGGGGTGAGATCAGCCTTGACTTCCACTGTGATCTTTTAAGAACCATAAAATTCAACCAAAACTGTTCAGAGTGGAACACTGAGGGTCATACAGGCTCGTACACACATGCACGAGAGGTTTGACTCTACTTCAAACACAAGCACGCGTGTCATCAGTGGACACAGAGGAGTGGGGGACAGACAGGTCATATTTAATTAAGATGTAATTAGCCATGTTCTAGTCTCAAAGCCACAGAGGGAATGCTGCTTGGCCCATCTGTCACCTATTGTCTCTAAACAACACACACACTCACACTAGCGTGCTTCGGTATCTCTCAGCTAGCCCTGCCCATCCATCATCGGCGGCCCTGTTTTATTGTTACCACCATCCAGATTGTGACTCTGTTGTCTCGGTGCTTTTATTATTAATGTTCTTCCCCAAAGGAGGCGTAAATCAGTAGAATGAAGAAACACCAGTCGCAGAAGTGAGCTAATCTACAAAGAACACCAGTTCATATATAAGTTATTACAGAGTTTCCCTAAGTCATATTTTGATCCACACACTCATACACGCAGTATTTATTCACATACAGGGAAAAAAGGAAGACAATGAGTGCATTTATGTGAACACAAGGAAACCGAATTCCTGTGGTGGTTCAAGTACATAAAATGCATGCGTGGACCCTGTAGGCCGACGAGAATCAGCCCAGAATCAGCCTTTACAAACCCATACTGACTCAGTATATCTAAGTGTTATCGGAAAGATGCGGAGGCACCGCAATGTTTCTGTACCTGAAAGTTTAGGTCAGGCACAAAATCCAAAATGGAGATTTATTTAAAAAGATGCCGTCCTTTTTGGTATCCTCGTTTCTGTCATCCTTTGTGAGCCCCTATATGTTCGCCACATGAGCTCACTCTGCCTCTTAGGTGCTTCTAAAGCAGAATATATGAAGTTTTTGGCTGTTGTTTTAGCTGTGGCGGCTCCCTCGCTGGCTAACTTGCTTATGGATTGTTGTGTGTGACTTCAAAGGTCACCTGGGGTCACGTGACTCCACCCATAATCCAGGTCCTGCAAACTCCTTTGTAAACAGAAAGTAAATTACACATCGAGCAGGCAACTGTAGTCCGACTTCAGTACGCACGTAAACACACCTAATGATGCATTTGCTTGTCACGTTGTGTGCATGCTAGCATCCATCAGACTCCATTGATTTCCTGTGCAAGTTCATTTCCTCACTGCTTCACGTGCTACCTGGCATTATCCTGTAGCCTTCAGCAACACGCTTGATGGCTGAATACGTTCAGCATTTCCATGGTGTTTTATAAAGAGCAGCAAAGGTGTTCCCTGGTTCTGTAATCCCGGCATTTGGGTTTAGTTTAGGATTACTGCAAAGCTGAATAATGTAGAGGAAGGATGAAGCCTGTTGCTATAAATGTAAAAGGGCCAAATAATGCTAAGGGAAGGTGTGAGGGGGTTGTGTGTGGGTACTCGTGTGGTGTGTTCTAGGGTCTGAGTATGGGGTGATGACACAGAATGCTCCTGCAATGTCAGCCCTCTCCACACAATCACCTCTTCTCCGTGGTCGATTTTACATTTTCCCTTTTTGATGCTCTCTTTTGATCCAAACTCCTGTGTCTCTAAAAGGCTGAGTCTTTATTGCTTTCCCTCTGCTCGCCTGGACTTTGGAAAATGGTTTCTTCTCATTTATCTATCAGCTCCGACTGCTGATGTGTTTGTTCACTAGAGTTAAACCTTTTTCCTAAATTGAATTTAAAATGGGGCACATTGCAATAAGGCTGGAGACACTTCTTATCCTCGTCAAGTCTTAAACGCGTTAAAACCTGAGAGGCCTCAGCCACAGTGCAATGACACACACCGGTACTAAAGCCTCCACAGCAGAACAAAAGCCGGATCTCCCAGGAACTGGGAGTGAAAACAAATATGGAGCAGGAACCAGCTTAAACAGCTGACATCAAACCAGGCCCAAAATGGCGTCTGAAATCTATTCAGGGTGTTGCTAGAGCTGAAGCTGCAGATTCAAATATTATAGAGAGCAGTGAAAAGCACGAGATCAGCCCATTAGGATGAAACTATTGAAGTTCCAGATCCCTTTTCTTCCATAATGAAGACAGCAGCCAAATCCCCGTGTTCCCGCGCAGACAAAAGAATCTGCTCCTTATCTGCCTTCTGCTCTCCCCTTCTTTCCTGTTCTCAATTCCAAAGCAGATGTATATTTAATACAACGGCAGAGACAAACTGTCGGATGAGAGTGCCATGATGTTAACTTTAAGCCGCGGGGGGAGCGGGGGAATCGAAGCGCAGAGGAACAACAAAGGACAAAAAAGACCTATAATGCATCGGGCAACGTGGCTCATTCGGCTCAACGGGAAGGTGAGATTGGGGCCGTTGATAACGGGACAATAGAAGTCCGAGAACAAAGTGCGGTGGGAGTGGAAGAGCGGGAAATAGGAGGGGTAAAAAATGGGGGGTTTGAGGCGTGAAGGGTGATGAGGGAGAGAACGATAGAAGGAATAGACACAAGAGACACCATGCTGCTAGCTGCGAGGGGGACAGCTGGTCAGCTGCTTGTCTCTTCTGGTGTGGAGAGCTGCCCTGAGGACAGTCACCCGGCAACACACACACACACACACACACACACGCGCACACACACACACACACACACCTGCTAATGAATGTCTATGCGCGATTCCGCACACGTCCCTGAACATCGCATATATATATTTATATGTACGAAGACATGAAAGGGTGTAAAAACATCGAACAAAGGTCACCAGATAAATTATTTAAAACGGCATGAAAAAAGGACAAAGAACAAAGCGAGAGACTACAAGAGGGTGTGTACAGCTCATAAGAACGTTGCAGCGTGGCAAAGAATGAGAGAAGAGCAGATGGCAGCGAAGAACAGACGAAAGAGAAGATCTCCAAGGACTGAGGCATCCTGATGACTTAAAGCTGCTGTCAGGCGACTGAGCGCCGTCAACGGAATCATTGAAGTCCAAGAACGTTACGATTAAGGAAGAGAAATCTGCAGGTAAACCGTTCAAATCAGCATTCCGGCACAAGCTGCTGCCACCGCTTGGACACAACCTCCTCCAGAATGTGACGATCTCACTGGGCTGATACCATAAAGCACTGAGAACATCACTGACCTACTGTGATGATCCACACGCTCGCCGCCGCCCTGATGAGTTTGAAATGATCACTCCTCCCCACTTAAATTGATGGTGTAGTTAAAAGCTGGGCAATAAGGGCTGTAAAACATTATCACAGTACCCACACACTTATGTTATTCCTCCTCTGAAGCTCATTACAAACGCTACGAAGTCACATAATCTAATAAAAAAGCAGCCTGCCAACCTGGAACCATGGAAATCTTAAATACCCTGTATAGCGCTGTGTCGTAGTCATAGCAACCTTCATAAAAAAGGTTTAAACAATAAAGCAGGCACTCAATTGCATGTTTTTATTCAGTTTTCAAGGTCACCTTCATACTACAATGATTTGAAGGCTTGGAAGCTGGGAATATTCTGTCTCCACCGGAGGTCTTCTCTGACACCGGGAAAGATTTGCATTTGTGGGACGTAATTTACATGTTGACGGCCGGCTGGAGAGGAAACGGGAGGCAGAGAGTGTAGGAAAAATATATATATAAACAACACAGCAGGGAGGGGGAAGGAGCTGAGGTGGGAGGGTGGAACTTTCAAAGGAGGATGAGCAGGAAGAATAAAGGGACAAAGTGGGGGTGAGCGGAAGAGCGCGTGCATTAGATGTAACGTGAGTGTGACGTTGAAATCAAAGCGAAGAAAGCAGCTTCATGAGAGACGGGCGGTGAGTAAAAAATGGCAATTATAGGCAGGAATTGTGTGTGAAGGCGAGTTAGCGTCCGCGTGTTGTGCATTCACTGGATTTGTGCGGCTCGTTGATACAGTCGCACGCCGGGCCGCTGCCACCTTGTTATCTCTGCCTGTCAATGGTGGCGGGAACAAACGTGGATTCATCGCACATGAATTTAGCTGTCCGTAGACATTTATCTTCTAATCCGGTCACCTCTACGTGTAATTGAGACCCCAGGGTGCAGTGTTTCGTTCTAGGCAGCCTCTGAGGTGACATCCGTGTAAACCACTGATGGTAGGTTGTGACCTCAGCGTCTTTGTGGCAGCTGCTTTGGCCTCCAGGTGACTCTCGTTGGGACCCCGTACAGCCAGGCTGATTGGAATTTGATGGGGCGACAGGAACGTCTTCAACCAGACCTGACATCTTTCTTGAAGTCAGACTCTGATCATTCCAAAGTAAGGTTCAGCTGTTCTAGGAGAAATTTCACTGGGAAATAAGAGCATCTAAGATAACCTACAAGGTGCTGAGGATCAAGTGGGTAAAATGTGGCCCAGCAGTGGCGTTAACAAGAGCCCGATGTTGCCCCAAAGCTGGTGAAATGACAGGAAGAGTCCTGCAGCAACACTAAAGCAGCTGCAGAACACATGTGACAACAAGATGCTTCTTTTTGGGAAGATGGAGGCACCGCTAGGTGTGACAGAGACAAACATGTAGTCTCAAAAGAGCCGTGGTCTGACGAAACCCAGGGTCGAACCCAACTTTTAAATAGGACACTTTTATAGTGATATTTCAGCATCTTTATCTGAGGCGGGGAGCTGGAATGCAGTCAGACAGACCTTCAGAGAGGGTAAATCGGCACCACTGGCTATCTCTTAATCTGTTAATATGCGATTTCAGTCTGGCTCTTTTTCCCGCGCCTTGTTTACGCTAAGTCACAGCCCGACTGTCTGCAGTCGGAGCGCTTTGGTGGAGGGCTGAGCCGCGACGAGTCCGAGGCAAACTTTTAACGGTTCAAGGGGGCGAAAACCCCGGAGGAGCCCGGCAAGAATGTGAACTGAGAGCGTGACAAAACGGAAAGAAAAAAGACGGGAAGAAGTGAAGTGAAATGAAAGCAAAGTAGATTGTGGACAATAAAACTCAGCTGCGTTGCGATCCGTCCCCGCTGCTGAAAGTCAAGCAACTCACTGAGGGGGAATGTTCAGGCTAAGCCTCTGAATAAGCCGAGGTTGCTTGTGGATTACAGCTTCAGTGACCGAGGCAGCGCCGCAGTCAGAAGGCAGCGGCAAAGGGGCGGAGCTCTTCATCGCAGCGACGCCTTGAAATGAATCAAGGTTTTTATCAGAATAATACCTGGACCACATGAGAAATCATCAATATTTATTAAGGATAATCACTTTTGTGCACCAGTACAAGGGTTGAAGGTCTACATTTGACCACCTGGGACTAGCAGTCTAGTCTGCTGGAAACAACTTAAAAGTTGTTGCTGCCTGACTCGTAAAGAATTTATGTTATTTGTCAAAAATGATACATGGAATAAGATAAATATCTGAAGAATGAGGAACTTGGTCCTCATCCAACTGGCACTGAAGACTGTTGGCATGTCCATGTGCAGGCTTTTGCTTATTATTCCAAATATTTTACACATTTATATATATATTTTTAGAGAGATTTTTCATTATTTTAGTGCCTGTGAGTCTCAAGAACTGTCATTTATTCGCCTTGCAGGGTGTTGATAAACGACCCATTGACAGGATTTTTTGGAGGGGAAACGCCTCATTAAGGAGATTATGACAGTAAGTGAAAAGGCTTTTCACGGTGTGTGCCTGCTGGAGCCGGTCGGTAATCCTGAATGTGTAAGCAGAGGGTGGAATTTGTATGAGTGGGGCCGAAACCGGCGGAGCCGCGGTTCAAAGGCAGCGCGCGTGTCGAAGTTAGCGCGCGTGTCTGCTGGATACTGATACCAACCGGCGCTGAGCCCCTGAGTGAGGTGCAGAGCGTGGCTATACATTAAATGTCCAGGATTACCCTCTGCTGCTGCAGGCTGTCTGATAGTACAGTATTACTGTTCTGAGGAGATTGGGATGGATCCTGCTCCATTCCGGCGTCGTTATTCTGTCATAATGAGGCATTACCCCTTTTACAGTGAGCTAAATGCTTCCCTGCATTTAGGGTCATACTTCCAGAGGAAGATGATGTGTGTGAGTGTGGTGAAAACAGATCACCTTGTATGCCCAGAATATAATTTTCTCTAACGAAATGATCATATTACATATGTTATTAACTTTGCCCAAGAATAGCTGAAATAACTCTCATGATTTAAACGGAAGAGTTCTTTGAATTCCTCTTCTTTGAGGTCCATTTTCATACAACTTGGGCCGTGCTGTTTGCAAACCCAGGCACGATCAGCATGCATCCCTAATGAAGGTATATTTTGCCTTCATCGGCTGCTGCAGTCATCAGACCGGAGCTCCCGGTGCTTCGGGATTCAGGAGTCCAGCCGATTCCGCCGCCTGGCTCCTCTGTCATGTAAATTGTGGATTTTATTTTTTAAAAAGGGTCTGTTTTGCGCTTACACTCAAGAAGCCAACATATAAGATGAAGTAAGAGCCAGATTAGTTCCCCCGTGGCGGTGGCGCTGGGGGGGGGGGGGTGTTGCACAGCCTCGCTGCAGGTGTCTTCGTGAACAATTTTGAAGGAATGGCAGTTGGATGGACTGGGGAACATTCTGTTCGTCGGCGAAGGGAACACATCGGTAGGACTGAATCGCCTGTTCACTCCCTCGGTCCCTCATCAATCCCCACCCCCAGCAGCTGGGGCCTTTTCATTTCATCTCATTGGCTCTGGCGTTACCTGCAGAGGCGGCTCACCCAGCGACTGCATGGGCAGCAAAAGCAGTAAAAAACTAATAAGCTGTTTTGGCTGCCGGTATTTTTCTACAGCCAGAACAGCTTATTAGCAGTGTTAGCTTTACAATTTCCATATTATCTCTTACTGGGGAAGGGAAAAGCAACGTGTCCTCAATTCAATAGGACAGGTTTGCACAAATGGACCCTTTTCACTACACTAAGAATGTGCACATATCTTCAAACTAGCCTGAATGTGCACGTTCAGGCAAGATTGGAGATCTGGAAATCTTGGATCAGCAATCAAAGGACAAAATGCTTCCTTTTCATTTCCGGCCAGACACAGATATTCAGTCCTCTGCACGTAAATCATTGGTAATGAACATTCAACTATCTGTTAGATGGAGAATAAAGGCTTTACCAGACACCCCCACCCCCCACACACTCACCCACCCATCCAGCACCCCACCGTAATTTCAAATGTAAAACCAGCAGCAGCAGAGGATGAAACATTCAATAACCTTCCTGCTGTGAAATTAAATTGACATAGTTATCACTAAAGAAGCAGTGGCTGAGCCCGGTTCTGTGTGTGTGTGTGTGTGTGTGTGTGTGTGTGTGTGTGTGTGTGTGTGTGTGAGAGAGAGAGAGAGAGAGAGAGAGAGAGAGAGACCTTTGTTAGATGATATCTGTGTGTGTTCTTTACCTGCTAAATAATAAGTAACAAAAAACTTGCTACCAGTGATTTGAGGACATAGTAGCTGGTCCTCACAACTTCAAAGGACTGAGGGTTCAGACATGGTTTAAGGGTTGAGGTTGTAGTCATGAGGGTTAGGCACGGGGTATGGAGCTGGGGAGTGGCATTATGTCGGCAGAAGTCTTCAGAAAGATGGGAATATGAGGATGAGTGTGTGTGTGTGTGTGTGTGTGTGAGTGTGTGTGGGTGTGTGTGTGTGTGTGTGTTATCTAATTTAAATCAGTTCTATATTGAAATTCACTGTTCTTGGAAAGCACAAGGGTGATCTGACTGACACCCTCACACACACGCTCCCCACACACACACACACACACACACACACACAGAGTGGCTTTCCCTCCATGTCCATGTAGAAACCCAAGCCATGTGCGCATGCACGCGTCCTCTCACACGCTGTCACATCAAATCATGTCGTTTCAGATACGCAAACTAATCATACGCAGCCATGTGTGATCCTCGGAGGAGGAGTCAGGTCTGTTATGACAGCTCTGTGTGACAGCCACAGGCTTTATGGTGACCAGAAGCCTGCTTTTAAAACACACACACACACACACGCACACACACACACACACACACACACACACACACACACACACACACACACACACATACACAGGCACACACCTGAGCTGAATGATGGGAGAGGCGGTCGAGCGTACAGGAGGAAGTGAGTCGACCGGACGACTGTGAGAAAGGGAGTGACTAATTGCAGGGTTCGTTTCCACGTTAGTAACCGTCGGCACAAACCTGACTACATCCAATCACACCGGACGGTTGCTGTTATTCAGAGACACGCCTGTCTGGAGTCGCCACTATGGACTTCAACCGTTAATCAACCACATGGAGATGAGAGCAAATAACAAGATGTTTAAAATCATTCAACTTATAAGATAAAATAAAGGCGTTATGCTTGTATTAATATAGAGCTGACTATGTAAAGAGGTTTGGGGATCTGACGTTGTAGCCGTTCCTGATTTTTGCTCATTGGAAGTTATTAAATATGGATCATTGTCTGAAAAATGGTCGAAGTGTCTGGCTTTCTACTGCGCAGGCACCTTAACAAGGTCAAAACTGTCATTTTCCCCTGTAGTTCATGCACAGACATTGTTCCCATTTGTAAAATGCTGTGCAAGCGTGTGTGTGTGTGGGTGTGTGTGTGTGTGCTCTCACACGTACATGTGTGTGTGTGACAAGTTGAGATTGTCATGTAACAAATTGAAGCTATTTTCTGCTGCCAGTGTACTGCTGCAGCGATGACACATGTCATTTATCTAACAGCAGCAAGTCTCTCTTCCCTCTATTACTCTCTCTGTGTCTCTCTCTCTTTCTCTATATCTCTCTCTCACACACACACACACAAACCCACGCTGCATTTTATCATCATTAAAAACAAAAATCTCCTAACTGTAGCATTAATCCGATTGCGCAACGCCGCTAATCTCGTGCCTTCCTCAGACCGTTGGACTCGTAGGAGTCTCGCCATATTTGGAGCACGCCGCTGCGTCCTCGGCCTGCCAATTACCACCCTGCAATGCGACCATCAATCAAAGCACCATTTACACCACACCTCGCATTACACCCGCACTGCCGCGCTGTTTGAATGATTACAGCAGTTGTGGTTTTTGAGGTGGGAAAATAATGTGTTGGGAAGAGTTGAGTCTGCCCTAAAATATCCTGTGAATGTAAACGGAGGCACTGTCAGATTTTAAATAGAAGCAAAAATCTGAAAGTGCTCGTCTAAGAACGTGCAGTTCTTCGGTCACCAGATGATGGGTCCCCAATGGAGCCCAAACTCTCCAACCTGTGTTTTTGAGTAGCAAAAACAACAGGGTGACGTCATTCAGACGGGTCAAAGTCACTCTATATGGTCAAAGACTGCAAAAGTGTTTTTCAACCAACTGTAGTTTTGACAAGAGGGTGGTGGAGTCTTAGATATTGAGGTTATCTCAGGTCAGGGTGTGGGTAATCAGTAATGCTAATCGGTACACAGAACAGGAAATATTAAATCAGCCTTCTTGTACCCCATGGATTTTTTACTTAATGTAGGCTAGTTAGCCACTTGGTACACAAGATAGAGGTGTTAAATTACATATGTGCATTTTACATAAAGCCTGGCTGTTGCCTTCGGAACACTGACAAATGATCTGATAGCTCTTCGCAGTGCAGCCATGTTTAATGTGCACTGTGGCGCTGACACCTGCGCCTGTGTGGCAGGAGAGAATGGGAAGAATGAAGATAAATATAAGGAGCGAGCAGAAGGTAGAACAAGCTGCAGCAAGTGGCAAAGCTTCCTAAAGAAAGATGTACAGTTGGTTTTGAAGCAGAGCCATCTTGAATATGTCTACTTCACTTATTTGCATTGCACCAAGCGATGCAATAATATTAGCGGCTATTTGGTTACTCTTGCTGCTGCAGGAATGCAAGCTGGGAAACAATGATATTCCATTCCATACACTTCCTGTTACTTCTTTGCTTCCTCTGAGTTTGAGTAAAGGTTCCTTTCATTGCTGAACAGGCTGTATGAAAGGACAGAGAGGGAAGAAGCACCAACAGGCACCAAAAATTCCCCCGTCACACTCTGCCCTTTAGATTAGCTCGTCGTTTGGACCAGATCTGAGATGGGACTGACTGCTGACAGAGACATCGTGATTTATTATGGGGGGAGACATCAAAGAGGGGCCAGCATGAAAGAGCCGATGCCCAAGGATGGGAACAGAGGATGAGGCACGAAGGGATGGAGGGAGTGAGAGGAGAAGAGCAGCGCAAGAGTCTAATAAACGGGATTCTCAGCCCGCCGATTGCTGCAGCATCGCAGACGTGAACAAAGGATCAGAGGTGGAGAAAAGCACAGGTGAAAAACAAGGGGGGGGGGGGGGGGGGGGGGGCTGGCATGAAAGATGAGGCAAAGCCCTGATAGTTGAGATGCCAAAAATAGA
Organism: Takifugu rubripes; assembly: GCF_901000725.2. Taxonomy (NCBI): domain Eukaryota; kingdom Metazoa; phylum Chordata; class Actinopteri; order Tetraodontiformes; family Tetraodontidae; genus Takifugu; species Takifugu rubripes. The sequence goes on from NC_042289.1 coordinate 4,747,097, forward strand.
GCTATAGGAGGTAAAGGGCAACTGTAATGTGCTACGTGAAATTATGTGTATGGAAGATGGAGGCAATGATGTGGTGGGAAACAAAGAGGGATCAGAGGAAGAGGGCTCTGGGGGGGGATGAAAGGGAGAGTAAGAAGGGTGAAGGATTTACAAATGACTCCCGATCCCAGGAGGAAACGCACAGATGCGAATGCATGCAGATTTAATCCAAACTACAAAGTCTCACCTCCCTACAGCCCGCTGCCTTCCCCCTGATTCGATTCAATATATTATGTTTATACGGTGTATGTCACTTCATGTTGCACCTCTGCGGTAAGCGTGAAGGGAGGAGGAGAACAACTGCTTGTCTGAGTCACATGGAAATGTCACATTTATTTAAAAAACCCAATATTCTCTCATGTGCCTATTTGCTTTTTTTTTATAGAGGTAGGCAGCGCCAGCATCAGCTATCAAAAGCTAGTTTTGCTGCACCTGCAGTGAAAAGATGGACCCTGAACATCAGTCAGAATTACTCAGAAGGACACATTTTATTATATATGTATTACTTCATCTTGTCCCGCCCGAGGGTGGTTGTTTTATAACCTACCCCGGGGTGATACACCTCATCCTGCAGATAACAAGCTGAATCATACGTTGCTGACGGACTTCTGACCTTGGCGTTTGGAGTCGCAGCTCTTCCTAAACGATCTGCAGTGGCATTTCTGGAATGTGCGCGTGAGGTGTTGTGTTCTTCTTTTCAGCGAGGCAGCAGGTTTGTGGCGTGGCAGTAAACTAGAAGCGTTTTCACCTCCGAGTTGTTCGGGTTTTTTTTGTTTATCCTTGAATTCAAACCTATAAACTCTGAACCGTCAAATAATACCTGACAATCACAGAGAAAGCATCACTGATAAACGGTGGAGCCGCGCTACGCCTGAATGATTGTGTCCGACAGTAAAAGGTGACCATCGAGCAGTTGTTTACAGAAGGTGAATGAGGACGGTTGCAGAGTGCAGAATCAGCCAGTCGGACAAATCAATCGGCCTGTAAAAGAGTCAGACGCAAATCACGAGTTTATGCAGACGTAAAAATGATGAACGATGTCCAGCAGGGATCCGAGGCAAAAAGGGCCCGGCAGCACTTTTGAAATAGGCTCCGCCCTGCTGCTTTGATCCAGGCCTCAATCACAATACATTAGTTCCTAGATGAGGAGGGGTCAGAGCCACATTCAGACAGGTGGGACAGAACAGAGTGGGGGAGGACGCAAAGCTGGTTTGGAGGGAGTCATTCATGAAAGTGAGAGCGCGTGATCCCGAACGCCGGGATTATTTTTAGGACGGCGGCCTACATTTCACACCACCTAGAGGATGACAGCGCATGGTGAGAGGGGTAATTATCGGGAGGTGGCTCGACCCGCAGATCTTCACATCTTCCCCCTCTGTCTCATTTTCCTCTCTCGGTGGGGGCTGACAGATCTGGCTTCCAAAGTGTGACAGAATCCACAAATGAGCGCCTCCAGCGAGCAAAGACGCAGGTCGGGAGGAGGACTGGGGATCAAAAACGCGACTAAATAATAAAACATTCTTTAGAAAGAAGATTTACGGTTAAGCGGGAATGAAAGGTACGATTTCCTGCTTTTGTGGTCTTGAAACTGTGTGAGACATTTAATCGGAGGATGGATATTCTCCCGGTTAACCCACCGCTGGGCGTGGCGAGGTCTCCTCGTTTGTCACTCATCCCCTTTTATCATCTGTTTTTCTCTCGCAGCCATCTGCTCCCTCCCCTTCCCCTCACAGCGGGCCATTCCCGCTCCCTCCATCACGGCCCCTCCCCGGCGCCGTCACACCTCTGGATCGCCCTCTTTGTCTCGCGCCCGGGTTCTAGAAGGAGAGAAACCCAACGTGTTGATGAGCACGTGCACAAGTGAAGAAGTGTTACACTTTTACTTCTACATCCTGTCTTTCCGTTTTGTTCTATAACAGCCAATTAACAGTTGCCCCTCACACACACACACACTCATAGACGCACATACACACACACACACACACACACACACACACTTCAACAATTGAACCCCCTCCCTCCCAGGTGGCCTTGCAGCAATGACCCGGTCCTCCATGTTAATCGGGGATCAGTCCATCGTACCAAGTTGGGCGCTCAAATGGGGGCGACGGATGAGGGGGGGGGGGGGGGGGGGGGGACTGGAACAGAAGGTGATCTGAAGGTCGACCACAAGCATGCACGTGAACACACGCACGCGCACGCAAACACTGGATTGGGAGTGTGTCTATGGAGCATCAATCACTGTTAGACATGGTGGGTGGGCACACTAGCAAGAGGTTCACGCTTTAGGGAACATGGAGAGGAGCTGCTGCTGATTCGAAATGACAAAGGAGTAAGAGAGAGACCGTGTGTGTGTGTGTGTGTGTGTGTGTGTGTGTGTGTGTGTGTGTGTGTGTGTGTGTGTGTGTGTGTGTGTGATCCATAACATAGTAACAAAAAGAGGTCCTTATTGTATATTTATCAGTGGGAACTTGCCTCCCCACTTCCCTCACACTCTGATCCCAGGAGACAGCAGTAGGGATGCATTATACACGCATACGTTGATATATAGGTGGACAGTGTGCGAGGCCCTCCAGAGAGTTACATGAGCTAATGAATAATGGTGTGACCGACGTTGTGGAGCACTCCGAGACATCTCTGTGGACACGAAAGGGCCCGAGAGTTCCGCAGAGCGACAGCCGGATGGGTAACCGGTGCGAAGGGGAGTCGGGCAGCGGAGCCCTGAATGTGCTGGAGTTAATGGAGACATTTTTGGTCAGTGAATTACATAATGGAGTGTGGATGTGCACAAGCAAGTGTTCTGGCAGCAGAAGGGAGGACTGATGGATGGAGACGTTAATGCTTCAAATGAGTTCACAGAAATGGGGAGAAGTGATAAAAGGGTCGATCTCAGTACTCAGATCAACATAATTCCCGATTAGAATGTTTTCCCTTATCGAAGTATTCAAAATGAAACATTTCCTTTAATCCTCAGCTCTCCTTTTAAATCCTGCTAACTCTAGACTATTGTTTGGGAAGCTGGAGTTGTTCCAGAGACAACGACTGGTGAAGAATGCATAAATATGACATAAACGCTGGTTCATCGGCCGCCTATTTAGCCCTAAATCAGACACGCGATGGGATAAAGGGCAGGCTTTTATGTCGCTGTTACTGCCTGTATGGTTGTAATTGTCAACACTATTAGATTCCCCCTCCCCCTCCACTCCAGGGTCCAAGTTAATACGCTTGATCAGTCAAATCTGCCCAAGTGTTGTAATGGGAGCTGTTGAGAGCAGGACGGCGCGGGCTGATTTCCACGCTGCTGCGGGAGGCCCAGTGAGTGATCTCACTGTTGCTGGGAGCACCTGCAGGAGAATGTGCGCGGAATGAGCCTTCGGACCCGCAGCGGGTGCAGACGGGGAATTTTCATGATAAAGTCCAAGTCTGAGAGGGTAGAGGGAGCGTCCGGGGCCATCGCCTCCGCAATCGCGTTACAGCCGGCCCAAAATTAGTCAGGGAGTAACCAGCAGCAGCAGCTCAGAGGAGACACCGAGACGGCAGACAGAAGGACACGCCCGCGGCTGCTGACACACGGACCCGCTGAAAGTGATGCACGCCGTGAGATTTCCCCGCCTTCGTCTTGAAACCTTGAACAGCATTGCCGATGCTCTATTGTGGTTCGGTTTCTTTGTCTTCCCAGCCGCCATGAAAAGAAAAACTTGAAAAAGGGGGGACAAACGCAGTGGGAGCTTTGATTTTAGCCATTATACAAGATTATTGTTCGCAAAGTGCTACAACCAGTGTTTCACACACAAAAGCTCATATCTGTCAGATCCAGGTGCCTCACACACACACACACACACACACGCCTGCAGAGCCACTATAGATATATATGAACCCGTTTGATGGCCTTGGAGTACGCGCACGACGCATAGGAGGAGCGTTGCACTTCATAAACATCGCTCTGCGCCGCTGTCACCAACCATTGGACATCAAATTAGACCACTTGGAGCCACTTTGGCCAAACAAAACTATTAAAGTGACAAGAATCCAGGGTCATTGTCGGACTGCAGCGTGTTTCATCCGTGTAAACATACACACTCCTCTCTCTCCACTACTTTTCTCAACTTTCCAGAAATGGTTCCTAGGAGCTCTTGGAGTCTGCTGTGTTTTCTCTCTGCTTTATTTTTGCACATAATCTTTAGTCTTCCTTTTTCTCACTTATGTCCTAATTATTGTCTCTGACGACAAAGCCAATTCCCCACTCTCCTCCACCCCCTCTAAATAATCTCAGCCTCTCTCCACTTCTTTATCTCTTCTTTTAAAAAATCCCCCTTCATTGCCTTCCTGTGGCTCAATTAAAGGTCTCTTCAATAATATTTCAAAGAGAAACTAGTGTGTGTGTGTATGTGTGTGTGTGTGTGTGTGTGTGTGTGGCCTTGAGAATGAGCGTGTTTCCCAAATCCTCTTTTAAAAAGAGCTGCCGCGAGCTGCCGTCACATCAAACATCCAGATTTAAAGAGATGAAATGTAAACGGTCTCATTATCTGCTGGAAACTATGTTGATGAGGACATTTCTGAGCACCGGTGGAGTTTCAGAGGTAACACCATTGTTGCCCATATTCAACAGGAACAGAAGTCAAATGCAAATTACAGCATTATTAAAATTATCATTATTTATTTTGTTGCTTGATGCCCTGTCGAGATTTTAATGTTTACATGAGCCTCTCTTTTGCATTAATACCCCCACCTGAGGAAATGTAGTTTTCAGTGTTCTAACAAGAAAAAGTGGCGTAAGATGCAAAACTGTATAGAAATGATGCATCCATCAAGCCTTTCTCACCTTTTGTATGGGGAACAGCATTAGCATGCGGCTCCCTGATGTCTTATTGATTGGCCAAAAATTCTTTTAAATGTCTTTTGTGAGACCCTGGCCATGATTGTTAGGTACCTGTGGAAATGACGACATCAACCACACACGTACAACACACTGGACGTGTATCAAGGATCAGCGCTACAGATCCCTTTAGGCTGATGCTAAACATAGACGCGAAACACGACAGGATTAGCCATTAACTGGCAATGTGACCGCAACCAGTTTGGCCGGGCGTGACAGAAAATGAGTGGTGAGTGCGTAAGTTTGCGTGCTCTGCGTGGGACTGATCTGGTGCCCCCTGAGACCCCCAGTCTGACAGCTGAAAACAGCCAAAATCACCGTCTTGGTTTAAAAAGGCAGAAGCAAATAAACCATAATCCTAAATTTAACATCCCTTTTTTTGATCATCTATGCATTTTACGTGCTCAGTTCCATTCCTAAAGTATGCACCTACGCTCACAGTACTAAACTGGCCGCTAGCTTTGATGCCTGATCTTGAAAAATTGAAATAGCTTAATCTCATTTGATTTCCTTTTCATCTAGAATATTTCCACTCTGGTGCTGATCAATCGGACCAACGGTTGCGCCTCTTTTAACTTCTTTTTTTCCATGCCATTAAGCCGTCATGCCCGGGGTCGGATGTATGCCGCGATGAAGGAGAGCGAAACAGGAAGCAGCCGCTGACGTGCCAACAGTCGCCAGGGAGATCACACAGTTAAAGCTCCCCGAACAACAACCCGGCAGAGCGCGCAGACGGGGTTCAGAGACAAGCCCTTGGCCCAGTTTGTTTGATATCTGCGTAGGAGTGTGTTTTGGTTCTGGAGCTATGAGACCTGCGATTTGGCAGGTTTATTGATCGCTGAGACAGCACTGATTTAGAATTAAGCTGTCCAAAAAAGAAAAAAAGGAAGCTGCTTTGGGGAGGATCTGATTTATTTTGCAGCGTTTCTCAGGGGAAGGAATGCTCAGTTTTACACGGAGTAACAGTGGGTTCATCAGAGTTCACAAGTGGAGGACACAATTACGGCCTCAGGAGCAGCCAGAAAACCCACCGTCTATGACGGAAGTCGTGATGTTTGATACATCAACACTGGCTTTAATGCATAATGGATTCAGCAGGGTCTCTATAAGGAAACTGCACATGTGACGGCTGAGGAGCCGTCTCAGCTTTTTATAGCAGGACTTTGAGATGAGTTTCAGACATTTGTCGGTGTGAAGCGAAGCTCTAGACGGTGACGGAAGGGCCCACTTGGCATTCAGAAGAACTCAATAATTCAGCAGATTTGGTGTTACAGGAGGCATCAGTGTAAACAATGACTGTTGCTAGCGTGAAAGTGCGTACTTCCACCACTGCTCATTATTCATTCAGTAGTTCCTCACGTAGGAGCGTGACACTGTGTGAAAGAGAATCCTGGGTGTTTACATTCATGCTACGTCCAGGCTCCTCTATTATTAACCTCACTGCGCAGATGCTCGTTGCTAAAGCCGCCGCGTCCGCGTGAGGTCAAGTTTCAGGTGAGGTCAATTTATTTCCGAAGCAGGATGAACTCGTGCTGACTCCAGCTCAGTTTTGTTCACTCCAGCAGACACTGGTTGTGACCGAAGGCTTTTCTGATGCAGAGATATTTGGTTTTAGTGCAGAAAAGCTGCCCAAAGCCTGCCTGACAGAAAACCATTAAGACCGAACCTGCTTCAAAGCACAACAACACACTAGAGAGACTGAATTAGTTAATGACATCCTTTTAAGACGATCTCATCTACTGCATAACTTTAGTTTACCCTCCTTTTTTAATTTCTTTTTGCTCAGTGCTCATCTGTGGGGGTTTCAGGGTTCCTTTTAGTGCTTCGGTATTGTTGAGTTCCTCTGAAATGTACTCCCCTGTGGGGGAAAATAAACCCGACTGAAGAGAACTGAAATAAAAGCTGATCTTGGACTAAAATGCTGCGTTTGTAAATGAGCCGAGTTAAATAAGCGACATCAAGAGTTTAGAACTAAAGCATAAGAACACAAAGGATGCTGTTTGTTGGGGGGGGGGGGGGACCTTCATTTGACCCCTGTCACTCATCGGATCCTAATACAGATCATTATTTTCAACGCTACCACATAAGTTTCATATATAAAGGTCCAAATTGAGTCCTGTTGCATAACAAGGCTTTCTTTACCCCCTCCAAAATTTCTGCAGCTGGTGGGGGGGGGGGGGGGGGGGGGGGGGGGGGGGGGTTACATAAGTCTCTCACTCGCTCTCTCTTCCTCTCTCTCACGCACATACAAATAAGCACACACATACACACACATGCTCTGGCCCTCTCACGCACACTATCTCTTGCTTTGACCCTGATTTACATACACACTTGCACGTGCACAGTATCTAGCACGCACATACAGCCTGAAACAAACCAGTAAACCAGTAAATGTTGACGTTGTGTTGGGCCAGTAACAGACATCCACACTGTCTCATGCTTCAATTTTGATTTACTCACTCACCTTTTGCTTGTATATTACGTAACACTCAGCAAAAGCGCACACACAAACATACACGCGCACACGCACACACACACACACCGGTGACTATTGACCTCAAAGCCTAGTGTGTAAGTGTGTGTAAACAAAGAACACAGGGAGGAGATGAACTGAGATGAACAATGAACATGCTATCACACATGAAGGGACAGGAAATCAAGTGAAAATAATCAGCTGTTTCTCTCCCCTGTTAAATTGTGTGATATAATCAGACATTGTGGTTCTGTCCGTGGTGCCGGACCACACCTGACCCCAATGGTAAATGGTTCTGTCCATGGTGCTGGACCACACCTGACCCCAGTGTTGAATGGTTCTGTCCATGGTGCCGGACCACACCTGACCCCAATGGTAAATGGTTCTGTCCATGGTGCTGGACCACACCTGACCCCAGTGTTGAATGGTTCTGTCCATGGTGCCGGACCACACCTGGCCCCAGTGTTGAATGGTTCTGTCCATGGTGCCGGACCACACCTGACCCCAATGGTAAATGGTTCTGTCCATGGTGCCGGACCACACCTGACCCCAGTGTTGAATGGTTCTGTCCATGGTGCCGGACCACACCTGACCCCAGTGTTGAATGGTTCTGTCCGTGGTGCCGGACCACACCTGACCCCAATGGTAAATGGTTCTGTCCATGGTGCTGGACCACACCTGACCCCAGTGTTGAATGGTTCTGTCCATGGTGCCGGACCACACCTGGCCCCAGTGTTGAATGGTTCTGTCCATGGTGCCGGACCACACCTGGCCCCAGTGTTGAATGGTTCTGTCCATGGTGCCGGACCACACCTGACCCCAATGGTAAATGGTTCTGTCCATGGTGCTGGACCACACCTGACCCCAATGGTAAATGGTTCTGTCCATGGTGCTGGACCACACCTGACCCCAGTGTTGAATGGTTCTGTCCATGGTGCCGGACCACACCTGGCCCCAGTGCTGAATGGTTCTGTCCGTGGTGCCGGACCACACCTGACCCCAATGGTAAATGGTTCTGTCCATGGTGCCGGACCACACCTGACCCCAGTGTTGAATGGTTCTGTCCATGGTGCTGGACCACACCTGACCCCAATGGTAAATGGTTCTGTCCATGGTGCTGGACCACACCTGACCCCAATGGTAAATGGTTCTGTCCATGGTGCTGGACCACACCTGACCCCAATGGTAAATGGTTCTGTCCATGGTGCTGGACCACACCTGACCCCAATGGTAAATGGTTCTGTCCATGGTGCTGGAACATTATAGCATATATACCATATATGCTATAATATCTGTGGCATTAAACCAAAGCGCTGAAGTTTGCACCAACTAGTGTAAAATTAATTGATTCAATCTTCATCTTTAAGAAGTATTTTTTTAAATCATCTATGAGAATATAAATAAAATTATTGTACATATAAATCGCATCTTTTTTGTATCCAGAATAATCCTATTTAATTTAAACTTTAATTAATTTTAATCAACTAAGTGAATGTATGATGAATTCACCTATTATGGGTTTTGTTTGTAACAGTTTCTCGTTAAGATGAGGGACACACACTGAGGGTTGGCCTCTTTCACTTTGCTAATTTCCTTCATAAGCTATTTCCCCCGGGGCCGGAGCTTAAGTGCTAACACCGAGCCAAAAGTCGAGGCAAGGGCATTTGTTTTCCTTTCTGACAACAGCCGTCCACAACATCCTTTGTTTGGCTGATATCGAGGCCAAGAACTACAACGCCCGCATCTGACATTATGAAATCCCTTCAAGGTCTAAAGGAGACGGATGGAGACGTGGCTGGCTGGCGTGGAGAGGCGTGTCACGCTTATGAAATCCCCCTTTCTTCCATGAAATTACAGCAAATCTTCCTCAGCTATCTGAGATAGTGAGGAAGGTAAGATGCAGTAGGATCCACATTCATTTCCACTCAGGTGCTTGTCAAGCCTTTATGTTCATTTCCTGTAAAGACTGAGAGAGAGAGAGAGAGAGAGAGAGAGAGAGAGAGAGAGTAGCATTGAGTTGTGTAAAACTGCTTAGCTGAGAGGTGGCCAAAGTTCAGTGAAGCCACTGTAAAATAAGGAGGTAAAATAATGGCGTTTTCCTGGGATAAGCCCCCATTTAACCTTAAAAAAAAGACTTGTGTGAGCAGGAACCAGGGGGGAGGAGGTGGCAATGAGGTGCCCGTGAACTGTAACCAAACCACACCTCCTCCTTCAACCAAGACATAACCAAGAGCCCGGTAAAATAAAAATGGACGGATGGACGTGGCGATGGCGTGCAGTTGCACACACAGGTGAAAGGGACATCGCATGTGTTCAAGCGATGGTGACACTCTTCAGTGTCATGGCAGTACAGCTCCTAACATCTGGCTCAATGTGGTTCAAGAGTTTAGATCCACTCTAGATCCACTCATGTCCGCTCTGCCCCTTTTACAACTTGTTTCTGAGACTATTTAAGTTAGCACTAGTTCCAGTGATCCGAAGGTGGTTGGTTCCATCCAATTCCCACACGATCAATATGTGGAAATTTGAGACACAGCACCTTCACCTCACAGCTGGGTTGTGGATTACGGTTTATCCCGAACAGCTTTGGATCAAAAATTGATTGATTGGAACAGAGAAAAATGCTTTTGTGTTTCACCTCATGTTTGCTCACCAGGAAGCTAAAAATAGAGGGAATAAAAAGAAGCTGTTTCTCACACTGCGCAACAACAGACGGTCTCTTCAACACAGGTGTGTGTGACAGGGAGGAGGACGGAGAAGTGGAGGGGAACAGTGTGGAGCTCATGCTAGGAAACGTCTCGACACGCAAGCAGCATCTGTTCATGTTTTGTGGACGTGTTTGCGTGATTTGAGGGGAACTGCAGCATTAGAGCGCCGCCACAAACAAATGTTGGAGTGTGTGTCAGACATTAATGAAGGAGGCCATATGCCACTCACACGCCACCCATGGAGCACGTTAACGTGCAAAGGTTATGAGTTCAATGAACAGATGTAGTTAGCTGTCTTTACATCTGCATAAAACAAAAAAACTAATATTTAACTGTTATTATGAGAGTAACTAAAGTAACTAAATGTTGTTGTTTTCTGTATGTCTGGGAGGTCTGGGAGGAAGAGATACGGTTTTTGCGAGTCCAGGCCAATTTTGTTTCTGAAATTCTTGGACTTTTCTATAATTTATTTCATGGAACCTTTTAGATTTTGGGGTGGGGTGGGGCAGTTTTAAATTTAATGACATAATCCTGGTTGCATGCAGTGAGCACTTATGACTTTGTAGCTTCTGCTCTAATAATTTAATAGGCTCTTTGGCAAGTTCCCTAAACATCTGGTTCATGAGTTTAGCAACACGTATCTTCGATCACACAAGTCTTGTGCTTCTCTGTCCCCCTCAGATGAATGAGATGAGGACATAGCATGAGCCATGCTAAGGCTGTTGGGCTTCTCTTGATCTCGCTGCTACCCACACTCCTCCCACCTTCTCACACCCCCATAACTATTCTGATTCAACTTTGGTTAATACATGGTTATATAGTTGATGTGTGAGCTGGGTTTAGATTATGGGGGTTGCTGGGATGGGTAGGTTAGGGCGCCGGTAATGTATTATATCTATGAAAGTCCCCATAAAGATAGAATTACATGAATATGTGTCTGGGTAGGTTCACACATTTAACAGGAGTCAAGTCGGAGTGAGATTTTCTGATGCTCTTGCTGTACTCCACCTCTTTGATGTTGTGCCCCGCTGAAATAGGCCACCACACACACACACACACACACACACACACACACGGGACTCTTACAGTAAAACTGGCAAACCCAAATGCAGAAACAGGCACAATAAAGTTTCAGGAAGTGCACACATGTCAATCTGCAGCGATTTCCCCAGAAGCTTAAATATTATGCACATATGATGTACAGTTTCCATCTCACTCATCTCATGTGAACAGCAGTTATGTATCATAAGTTCATAATTCCTTCTTCACTTGTATTTGATAAACATAAATTTTAAATTTTTATGAGCGCCTTCTCCTCTGAGGCTCCGGTACTGTAGCACATCAAAGAAGAGGCACACACACACACACACACACACACACACACACACACACACACATACAAATAGAGAGCAAGAGAGAGAGAATAAAAATGTAGGACGCTTAGAGAGAATGTATTCATGAACTGAGGTAAGAATAAATTCCTTTTCAGACCGCTCTGTCTATTTTACTATTCCAATCCAATTGTAAGATTGGTCACAAAGTGAGGCAGAAAGCCTGAATTAGGAATAAAAACTGTCTGCAGGACCGACACTTTAACACCTGAACATGATAGAAATGATGTTCCGTACACGTGTTTTTAAAAACAGAACATGAACATTCTAGGATGCATAAGTTCTACTAAGCTACATTCATTTGTAATGACACAACCAAGAACATTCCATGACCTCAGTGAGAGCGGAACCACGCTGACGGTGGTGATACTGTTTCATGATTATGTATCAAGGGTCAATAATCTATAAATAACTGATTCAACAACATTGTGCAGCCTGTCTCACAGGGCTTCAGTTAGTTCTGCCTGTTACATTTTGTGGACTTTAACTCACATCTTAGTAGGAGCTCAGCAGGCAGAACTAAGAATTTACGTCAGAAAGACATCAGTCAACGTCAGCAACTTGGTTTTGTTTGAAGCCTGAGCATAATGGGATGTTGCAGCTAAACTGTCCTGTATTTACCTTTAGGGTTGGTGGAGCCCTAGAAAAGAACTTTTTTAATCAACGCTGTGCTTGGTGCCAATTTCTTTGTTTCTCATTTTAAAGAGGCTGACCTCCATAAATACTGGAAAACCAATTTGCATCACATATTTTCTTCTATTGGATTTGTTTCCTTTATAATTCTTAAAAATGATGCCCAATTTTTGAGGCGTCTTCACGCCCGCCTGCAGGGGGCACACCTGAGCAAGCAGTATAACTTTTATAGAGAAAATAAGCTTGGATAAACTAGTCTCTTCTTGCAATAGTGTAGTAATAAAACTAAATGAAGCAGGTACATTTTATGGTTTCTTAAATATTATTTGAAGCGTGAAGACCTTTTTATGGAACATCCGCAGAGGTTTTGGTTATACAGTTTAGGTGAATGAATGAAGAGAACAGATGATGCCAGCACTTCAGAAAAGACCACCCCCGGTTTTAAACACAGGCAGACACACACACGCAGAGCTACACAAGCTCACCGCACGCGCCGCGCCCAGTGTGTCATCACTACATACCAATTACACGGGGAAGCGAAGATCTGCTTCAGTCAGTCAGAACTGGTGTCACATCACTAACGTTTCGTCTGCCTCCCTTTTTATCGCTTCTTTTTCCCCCTTTGTTTCACTCACTAAGTCACCGTGGGGCTTGTGGATGCGGGTGTTAGCTTGATTGTGTTAAGAGCATTTTAAAAGACAGCTGGCTTCACCTTCTGTCTCTGGGTTTTTGGAGGTTTTTTGAATAAGCAGTTTCTTCAAAGTTTTTTTTTTCTTCAGATAGATTTTTACCGTGGAAAGACTAAAATATCCCCGTTAGTATGTGTGTAAAATTTCACTCATTTGCTCAATTCTGTGCCAATCCACAAGCAAATAAGCTGGGAGGACAATATCTGCAGAAAAAACTGCAAAAGAAATCAAATATTTGAGATGTTGCGTGAAAGTTAAATATGAATGTCTTGTTTTTTCACTGTGTTTTTTGCATACAGATCATAACCATCTGAACAACGCAGCCTTGCCCCCCCTTGGTCCAGCCATGGCCTTGTCTCACCCACATAACAACCTGGGAATTGGCTTCAACAAGTACACCTCCCTCAAGGCCACCGGTGAGTACACACCACACACACACACCACACACAGAAGGACAGAGAGAGAGAATCACTGAGGCCGCTATGCATTATTGACGTATGGGAGGGATGAAATATAGTAAACTGGGTGCCCTGGTCACCACCCAGAAGGTCCTGGGTTCAGGTCCAGGTCAGGTTTTTCTATGTAGCATTTGCAGGTTCTCCCCTGGCCTGGGTGGATCTTCTCTGTAGACTCAACCACCAGGGTGGTTCAAGAATCTTGGAGAATTGAAGTGTTTTCTCCTGGGATGGATGGATGGATGGATGGATGGATGGATGGATGGATGGATGGATGGATGGATGGATGGATGGATGGATGGATGGATGGATGGATGGATGGATGGATGGATGGATGGATGGATGGATGGATGGATGGATGGACTGGTCTAGGGAGATAAATTGCACCACATTTTTCAAAAATCAATAACAATAAAAAAAGCAATAAACTGGTGGACGTTTGTCCATCTGACACAATCTTTTATATCAGCTTGATTGTAAGGTGTGTGAAACACACTGAAAAGGGGTGTGGGGGTGTCGGGAATCACATGATTCCAGACAGTCAAGGACATTGTGATGGTGATGATGATAAATAGCGACAGTTGGACACGTGAACGTGCACTATTCATTGACACGGGGAAGCATGTCTGGCCAGTGTCAGACACATAGTGGAGATCAACTCATCGGTGTTGTCTGATGCACACGGACAATAAAACTGTGATCCTGGCCCACATAATGGTTTATTTTTTTCTAAAATTCTGATTGGTTCTAATAAATTCAATGCAAGTATTTCACCTTAGATTAAATAATCAGTGCAAGTTTAATGCTGCAATTGCGCTGTGATTCTGCACACAGTTGGAAGGTAAGTAAGCAGCCCCTTAGAGTCACCCAACCTGACCGTAACCTTGAAACCAACTGACCCTCAACCCTCAAACAGATCATTGGACTCAATGTCCTCATTTTAAAAAAATGGGTTAAATAGGTTAAATGCATGTTCTTGTCCTTGTCATGTAGCATGTACAGGAACAAACAGTAAAGCTGGGAACATATGAAAGAATTTAAATTTAAAATGAAACATAAAGCTCATAAAGACTCATAAAACTGTATGATGAGATCAGGCAGTTGGGACAATAGGTGCAACGATAAAAAATAAAAACAAAGTCAACAAGAGGAGAAATATTCATTCTGCTCCTGAACATCCATCATGTCATATTTCATCAAAGCATGTCCCCGTCACCCTGAAGGGACACATTGGTCAGGAAAGGGAAATTTAATTTAAATGGAGAAATTCTTCGTCTGTCACCAAAAATCATCAGGAGAAATAAATTAACAGGCTTTGTTGGATTTTAAAAACGACTTCCAAATTAATTTCTTCATCGCGTGCGTCCAAAGAGAGAGCACTAAATGTACAAACGTTTCAATTATCTTTTCACACATGCTTGTCAGTTCTGTGAATGAGCAATAAACGGGCCAGGTGGGCGCAAAGGCGCCGGCTGTGTGGACAAAGTGGTGGCGAGCAGACCGCAGTAGGGAGCGAAGGACTGACCGCTTGGCAGCTTTTTCATCTGTAGAAACGTGCTGGGACAGACTTGCAGAAAGATCCAAATGAGCACGTAAAGAAGGAACATGGAGGCAAAAAAGAAGCTTGGAAATAGGAAGCTGGTATGAGGGTGCAGAGGTCAAGAGGGACGACCTGTGCCAGGTACAGCAGCGGGACTCTGGCACGAGCAAGGCTGAGATATTCCTCCTAATGAAAGGAGGGCAAGTGGACCTTCAGCAAGGAAGGGGTGGACGAAGATGTCCGAGTTTAGAAAGTGAGAAGGGGAGGAGACGAGATGGAAAAGATGGAGGGGACTTCTTTTTTTTCAGGAGTTATTGGAGTTCCATTAAAAAGCTACCTTAAGAGTGAATTAGATGAGAAGTCTGGCTGTTCATTCAGATAAGAAGGAGAGAACTGAGGAGGGTCTGCAGGACTTTCACACACAACAAATTAGTCATAATTACTGTCGGGATGATGAAGGTCCAGTTACTCACCTGGTATGGTGGACTCTGCTGCGTCTGTGTGTGTGTGTGTGTGTGTGTGTGTGTGTGTGTGTGTGTGTGTGTGTGTGTGTGTGTGTGTGTGTGTGCGTGTGTGTGTGTGTGTGTGTGTGTGGGGCCTGGTGCCATATTATAGGTGCTGTGCCCAGCATGAAGGTGGGGGCAGAGGAGGACGTCCCTGCTGTCTCTGGCAGAAACGAGTTTGACTCACCTTGAATATTAGCCGAACTTTTGCTGGCTGCAGATTCTGCCTTCTGACTGTAACGCTGGACTTCTTCTCGTTCGACTGACTTTGCGTCACTTGAATTACAGGTTGAAAGATGGTTTGGCGGCACCACGGAGTGGACGAGCTTCGCTATTTGCCAGGCAGAACACTGTAGCTGGACTTTAGGCCACCCGGTGCTGCGAAATTGTATTTAATTCACACACCGACGTGTTGTAGAGCGTATAAGGAAGCGACTGTAAGACACATGTTCCACCTTTCTTATTTTCAGTGTTAAGAGCAGAACATGGAAAATGTTCATCTGCACTTCGATTCAGTGCAGATCAGCTCCTAATTCTGAATGTGCGCTTCGTTAATACCAAACTGGGGGAAAAAATCCTGTTGAGGCCTGATATTCCAAGACTTTAGAAAGGAATTTCTAGTATTAACTCAGGTTGTGTTTGAGATAAAATCGTATTAGAGAGGACCACCCAGCAATGAGTCGCTTTCCTGGGATATTACATTATCATGAACAGTCCTGAAGCTTCAGAGGTGGATTATGGGAGGTGGACCTCCAGTGGAGAAGCCTTCCTTTCTTTTTTATTTAACTGTCTTCCAGTCAAGTCCTTGTACCTGGCTTTATTAATTCCAATACCACAGGAATGGTAAAACGTGGTGCTGTATAAAGCTGCAAATGTATCATTTCTTGTGTTTTTCCAAACCGAGACTTGAATACTGGCTTGAGTTCACCTGCGTTATGGGAGCAGATAATGAAAATATGTATTATTTAACTTAAGTAGTCCAAAGTTCAGGTTCTCAGAATAACTGTAGCAACACAGTTGCATAGATTTGGACTGGATTAGCTGGAAAATGCATGGAGCCAGTTGAGCTCAGGCAGCTGTGGAGCAGTGATTCAGTCCAGGCCCACGGCCTCACTCTGGGCCGCTGCCCGACACACAGCAGATGCTGATGATGTTCAAGTGTTTGAACCAAATGAAAT
Organism: Takifugu rubripes; assembly: GCF_901000725.2. NCBI lineage: Eukaryota > Metazoa > Chordata > Actinopteri > Tetraodontiformes > Tetraodontidae > Takifugu > Takifugu rubripes. Next base: position 4,763,582 of record NC_042289.1, read on the forward strand.
CCAGATGGAAAGAATAGGGAACAAGCGAGGGAGTGAATGAGCAGATGGAGAGTGTGTAATGGAGAGGAAGGTGCACGACACAACCACAGAGGACCCCGCTGACAGGTGCTCCCGCTGACAGCGTGCACGGGAAGTGGGTTTCGTTCTTTTTTTTTTGGTCCTCTGCAGCCCACATTTTTGCCTCACTGTCCAGAGGTTTGGAGAAGTGCTGCTGGATGTTCAGCTGTAGCAACAGGAATGAAGACAGAATCAAACCTCATGCACAATATCTTTTACCATCAGCAGGACGGTCCCCCTGTGTGAACCTGGTCCTTCACAAGGTTTCTTCCTGTTAAAAGAAACTCTTTCCTTGCCACTGTTGCTTGTTGTAGGTCAGGCCCTGGGATTATGTAAAACACCTAAGGACATTTCTGACAGTAACAGATGCTTTATATGAAATAAAAATGAAAAATCAAGCATGTACACTGTGACACAATACCCACTCTGCCTTTGATAGTGTTTAAAAGCTTCACTTATTTACTTTGAGCAGGCGTGTTCGAATATGATGTGTTTCTCTGCAGAATCTGCAATAATGCAGGTACATATAACATAAGCTAGTGACTGAGGTCAGAGTTTGTGTTTGTGCAGACACCCACCAACGCTCACTGGTGTTTAACTCAGCAAGTTTAGTTGAACTGTTTCTAATCTTCAAACCAGACTACAGAAATAAGCTTATTCTGAGGTTCCTGTTTGGAGTGTGATAACAAAATAAGTTTAAATGCACAAGAGGATTCAAACACACACAATAAATGAATATTACCAGCTGTTGTCTCTGGCCACATCATGAGGACAAACTGATAAATGCTGTCAGGACACGGACACATGTGACCAGGGTTAACAACATAAGTGTTAAGGCGTTTCAAAATAATTTGGCTTTTTTGTTTTTGTTGGTGAATTTACTTCATTACTTATTGAGGGAAAAGAACTGACAGAATACATTTTATCTCCATCTCTTCTTTACCTCTGGGAAGCATGAGGACCAATAATATGAGGCTAAGCTAACAAGGTTGTTGGTGTCTTCAGGGCAGTGTGTGTGTGTGTGTGTGTGTGTGTGTGTGTGTGTGTGTGTGTGTGTGTGTGTGTGTCTGCGTGCGTGCGTGCGTGTGTGCGTGTGTGTGTGTGTGTGTGTGTGGTGTTGATGACCAAACAGCAGAGCAGGCTTCCCCTCGCCGAGCTTTCCCTAATCCGACTCGACAAGCCGCAACCATTTCTATTTTTACTCACTACAAATCACACATGTTGCTCGAAACGTGCTCATATTGTATTTAACTGTAAATTATTTGTGGATGGTACAGTGCTGGTTGGCCTTACTGTCTTTTTCGCATTAACCACATGTCCATTTGTTTCCCGATGTCTCTCCAGATGCCTCTACAAGAGATTACTACAAGAGCTACCCTATGGTAGATTACACCCACCGCCAGTCTCCGCCCAATTTCCAGCCTGTCAACTTCCACCCCAAGGACAAGCCCTTCCTCCCGCCTCCTGACATTCACGCACCGCTGGCCATCACCATCAACACCTCGCAGATCCCCAAGCCCAAGATCTCCAAGACCAACACCCACCCGCTCACCTCCAGCTCGGCCTTCAAGGCGTGGGACCCCAGCAAGAGCCACATCCAGCACCCGGTGGCCTCCCACATGGGCCTGCAGGGGCAGCACCACCCCATCCAGCCGCAGCATCACCAGACGCTGCATCAGCAGACGCTGCATCAGCAGAACAGCCGACGCCAGGCCTACTCCAACAAGAGGCAGTTCAGCATTGAGACGCTGCCCGAGCTCTTCTCACAGCCGCTGGGCTACGGTCACTCGCCACACATGCACCCCAAACACAAGGGACTGCCCACCAACAGCAAGACAGAGGTCACCGTCTGAACATGGGGGGCCCTGATCTAATAAAGGTGGAAGATGAGTGGAGTTCTACCAGAGAAGCGCTGAGATATCTTTTGTATCCACAGCCAGTGTGGTTTGTGGAGCAAGTCAATATCGTGTATAATAATTTTTAACTGCGTTTTCCTTGTTATTGTCGACAACAGTAATAATAATGTGATATTTGTGTCCTTTAACATCCAGTGGATCAAAGAAAGGAAAGAAAAAGAGACACACATGAAGACGGCGGATCGGCAGCCGTGGGCCGGGAGTCTTTGAACTCCGTGAGGCTCTTCTAAATAATTGAGCTGGCTCTCAGCGTGTCGCCGCAGCTCTCTCTTCTTCCTCTCATCAGCCCCAACGGATGGCAGGGATACTCGCAGTAGCTCCGTGGAACGGCTAGAAAACACCACACGGGGACACCCTAAGTAGTCCGCGAGCATTCCACCCAGCTTTCTTTTTGAGACCGACAAGGAGGCCAGAATGGCTGGAAGAGTTTCTCTGGAGACAACGGCTTCCCATTGTGTTGTCATCTGTGTTGGCAGAGAGGAGGACAGACGTGATGGGGCTTTCTTACTCATCTCATTCTGAGGGCAAATTAGATGAAAGCGATCTGACGAACACAAACACGGACAGTACGCACTTGGAAAGTTCCCAGCGGTGTCAGAGACTACAGCCGCTCCCCACTGCCGAACAGTCACGCGCTGATCCTCTGAAGAGGGAACTCTGTTTGGTGTTGCCGTGGACGTTTAGCCGCCAAAGACATGCTAGGATGTATCACGATCCCTAGAAGAAGAGCCAGAGTCTGTGTATTCAGAAAGGTCATTGCAAAGTCATCACATTAGTCTTTCCCCTTTCTCCATCATGGCATTTACATTCTGTGGGTTCTATACAGTGTATGAACGTCCGTCGGAATTATTTTTACCACATTTTACCGCTAACATTCAACTGATCTTGTAGAGATCTTGTCTGTTTTTCTTTTTTTCTTCATAAATCACTAATGAGGAAATCATGAAGAGTTTCCCGATGGTGGCAGACGAAGCGCTGATGCATTGCAGGAAGAGCATTTTCCGGCATGTCGACCGCTAAAAACAGCTGCTTGATTCATGCGTTTTGCTGCTGCGCCGCAAATGTAAGCTGGGAGGCTGATTCCACTTGCCAGTGAATTCTAATTTACTTCATCAAATGAAGCACTTTGGTATCCAGACATGAGTAATTGCTTGCGCTGAAACAGTGTTTTAGACGTTTCATTGAGTAAAATACGGTCAACAGTTAGCTTTTCAAAATTGCAGGTTATGCTGTGTTTGCATGTTTTCAGGCAATTGTCAGCTGCCCCATTGACCTCCATCTGTGTGTTTTTGAGAATGACTGAATGATACCAAATACCTGTCTGCACTTTGGTACCAAGCTTGTGATATATGTGACTAAGTTCTAGCATGATGACACTTAGAGCAGATATTTCCGGCGCATTATCATTTCATTCGGCATCTCAGTTTTATGTAGATGTGAGTAGTGAAATCGTAAACCTTTAATTATTGGGGATAGGTAACGGTAGCTATTCGGCCGTATTGCTGTAATTTCTCTCCAAGATGCTTGGAACCTGAAAGGGGAGCAGTTATCAGGGCTGGCGGGTTGAGCTCATAATGGAGGAACACTCGAGAATGGAGTCAAAGCAAAAGCATGAATGGGAAGTCTGCGGCGTCCTTATGGATCAAAAACCTCTGTTTCTTCTCGCGCCAACTCTGCTCAGCATGCGCCACGTCCCCGCAGGATCGTTCTGCATGATTTCTGTGTCTTTTTCGACTTTTATCCCAACAAGTATCCATTCTTTTATATGGGTCATGGCAATATTCCTGGCCTACAAAGAAAAAAAAAATCAGAGTAGTCTGCCCTTTATCACTCAGCAAGCATTAGAGGTTGAGAACAGACAAGTTCTGACAGCGTGTAAACAAGCAATATGCATCAGTAAAGCAATAACCACCGCGCCATATCCATATCTCACTGTCTGTCATGGTTTCTCCTTGGAGGTCCAGAGAGGCTGCTAATGAGGGTGCGGGTGTTAGAACCAAAGGGACAGTTGAGCAAAAAGAATCAGCTCTCCACAGAACTTGGGAGCAGATAAGAGGGAGAGAAAGAAACGGGGTCACACGGCTACAGCCGATATGGTCACGGCTGTTATTCTTGTGGATTTGTGTCTGAAAGCATTAATTCTGGCTCTTATCTCCCTGATGCACTGAAATTGCCAGTTTTCAAAAGCGCTCTGTCACTGCAGCTAGCGCGGGGGAGCCGCGATTCCAGCGTTGTTGTTTTGGGTCACGTGAAGAACGGGACCCACCCGTCCTCTGGCAAATCTAGTTGATTTTTCACAGCGCTGGGAGTCAAACAGTGGCCCAGGAAAGTCAAATAAAGTCTACATTTAGAAGAAGAGTAAACTTGCAGACTGACTCTTCAACCTTTACTGAATTACTGATGCTAGCGCATCTTACATGGAGGAATGGGGGCAACAAACTCAATGTTTCCTACTTCTCGAAGATCTCGAAGACCTTCAAATCATACTTTGCTGGCTCGGTGTGCTGTAAAATGTATTTTGGTGTTACTTTTGTCAAATTCAGTATTTTTCCTTCCAGAGCTGGAGGGACTTCTACAATTCTCTGCCTGAAAAGAGCCACAAGTTTGCCCCCTGCTGTGGACTATGTACATATTTGAATACAGGGCAGAAACATACCTTACAAAACAGGCACGATTAACTTAAGCGTATATCTTCCACGTTATGTCAAACGGGACCAAACTTCTTGAATCAGGACAATGCAAATACTGACCTGATGTTTGAGCATCCAAAGTTAGTTTTGGATCATCAGTTTACAGGAGATTTTCTCAATGTTTTCTCATGACTGCGGTGCCATTTGCTCATCTTGGCGCCATCCGATTGTCGTTTGTAACACTATAATTCTAATGAAACCATGTGAGTATCTTTCTGCAGGTCATCTGAATGCGACCTGACATAATTGGGCACTACAACCTGTAGCAATATTTAGATTTTGATGTGTGAATCACTAGTTTCTGTTGGTTTCTGTCAGTTTTTGTATTGTGTCCGTTCAAAGATTAAAACACTTTTCGACAACGACAACAAAAAAGTGAATTTGACTCATGGAACGTGCTTCCAGATTTTAGTCTCATGACTGCGAATCTTCCCGCCCCACCTTTCTGTCCTCCTGTTACCATCGGACAATGGACGACGTTATGTGATTCCTTTTGAGTTACACTGTAAGTAATATACATACACTCATGTAATTATTGTTAAAAAAAAATAAAAAAAAGATATTGCATTGTACTCAAGTGCTTTGAAAGACTGAAGAAGATCCAGTGATTTCCTGTAAAGATTTTGCATCCGCAGAAAAATTAACAAAAGAAAATAAAATAAAAATCATGCGTTGTTTCATGATCATTTGTATTTTGCAGCAATAGGCTGCCTTGGATTGCTATATACTACTTGTGTAGACATGTATGCTGTACCACTCGTCTGCTGTGAATTTTGTTGAAACTCAGCTTATATAAAGGGCTTTTTCTAGATAAGCAGACTGGGTAACCTGATGTCACTCTCTGTAACTTAAGACAAATTTCTCCAGAATTTTTTTTTTTTTCATAATTTTTAGGGATGAAGGGGTGTGAACAGAATTTTCATGCATACAAAAATGCTATATAAATAAAGTTTTGCCTGACTAACTGAAAGGTCTGCACGAGTGGCCGTGATTTGCTGAACATTCACTCGATGGCGTTTTAGGGAAATAAGAAGAAACACTTCATAAATGACATAAGCTAGGAATTTAACCATGGTTCTATGAATTCTGAATGACTGCCAGAGGTGGTGCTTTAAGCAGTGAATATTCCCCCTCACACATGCACAGTTCAAGTATTTATACCAACAATGTCACCGTGATCCCTGGATGAACCAAAGGAGAAAGCGCCTGGTGATGTTCACGAGTCCTTGGGACAAATGTCCTCCAGAGGCATTCCTCTCAGGGCAGCCCATAATGTACCAACATTTCTGGTGGATTGGCACCTCACACTGGAGGGCACGAGATGGTTACTTGTCCAATATATATGGGTATTGACGTCGACAATCCAGAGGGACAAACACTGTTTGGACCTATTAGGGCCACCATGACTGAGAAAGCGCTGATCTGTATGAATGAAGTAGCTGCAGTGGAGACCCTCAGGGCCTGTACTGGACAGAACAGCTCAGGCTCATTCCCTCTCTACCCTGGTAGGGATCAAACTGTACCAGGCAAATAAGCTGGTTAAGTAACGTCACCATAGGGATAACTTCTGCGTTCGGCCCCAGAGGGACCCCTGAGCCAACCAAATTCCACCTTAAACATGGACTACCGATCGACAGGATATGTGGGTCACTGACATGAGATGGCCCGAAGGAACGCAGTCTTATGTATCCCACTTCAGCTCTGCTTTTGCTGATGGCTCAAAAGGGGAAGATCCCATTCTGGGGCTCTGATGGCTCTTGGAGGATACAGTCTCTGAGCCCCCTTTAAGAAGAGGGGCACCAGACTATGGCTCACCACTCTGCCATTGTTGATCCTCACACGTCAACAAGATGTTTCATACATACACGCTCAAGGTCAAATGAGACCGCCTTGCATCTAGAACAGGGCTCAGCAACCCGCGGCTCTCGAGCTGCATGCGACTCTTTAGCGACGCCCTAGTGGCTCCCTGGAGCTTTTTCAAAAATATGAAAATGGAGAAAGATGGTGTGAATAAATTTTTTTGTTATAATATAATTTCTGTAGGAGGAAAAACATGAGAAACATTCTTAAAGTTTTCCAATGCTGTAAAAATGTGTACGATAAATTTTTAATTTCAACATCTCTCTCAATGAAGATTTACGACATAGCTTGCGACACACGTTTCTTTCAGCTCGTTTCTATCCATGGTCATGGGCCATGGATACCAAAGGGGAAAAGAGAAAGCTAGCTAAGGGGAACAGAGGATTCAACATTTGCACCATCGAGTGCATCAGAGTGGTCACATGGTGCGTCATTCTCTCCAGGATGCGCCGCAGTGAAAATAAATATTTAATCATGAATGCTTATTATGTATTTGTAGCCTACTTATCATTTTGATAGTAGGCTAATATAGCTGATATAGACACTTACAGCGTGTGTTGCCTTCATTATAAGGCTTAGATAAGGCTTTTAAGTTTTTGCGGCTCCAGACAGATTTGTTTTTTGTTTTTTTGGTCCAATATGGCTCTTTCAACATTTTGGGTTGCCGACCCCTGATCTAAAAGGTACTGGAGGAAGTCAAGAAAAGTTGGCATGCTGACTCACACACTGGTCCGAAAACAGTTTCCACCTGTTCTCCTAGTGGAGACAAGTGGACGGCGCTCCTGCGTTCTCCTAGGGCTCATCCAGGGCTCACAGGGGACATCACTGGGAAACATACTTGAACTGCACATGTGCAAAAGGGGAATATTCAGTGCTTAAGACATCGCCTCTGGCAGTCGGCAGGGATGGAATGGAACAGATTCTCAGGCAGCACCAGTATTGTTCCACAAGAAAAAACTATAGTAACTTGAAGATACACAGAGTTCCAGCAGCTGACATTCCATCCAATATTTGGATTAGATTGACTAGATCATATTGTTGGATATCATATAAACACAACATTATAGAGAGCATACAGTGCAATTGTGCAATAAAATATTGTCAAAGGTTTAAAAAATCATGTTCAAAAAATAAGAAATCGCTTCATTGCTTTAAAAAAGAGGTACACAATTGTTTTTAGGTCTTGTGGTTCAGTCGTACCTGTTTTGTATGTCTGCAGAACAAAAACCCGACCCGGTGAAGAGTTAAAGAGACAATTTGTTGAGAAAAAAAGTGAATCTAAAGCAGGAAAGAAGGGAGGCAGCAGGAGAGGAAGCAGGAGCGATCTCATTGAACAAGAGTTTAAAAAAAACACCCACCACCACCCACTGAGAAACAGACAGGAAACAAGGGAATAGGGCGATATAAATATAAATATAAACATTACAACATCTTTGTCTCTGCAGTTTGTGAGTCAAGCATGAGCTGGTGGAAGTATGTCGCCCCTCTGTTCCTGGCACCACATACACATGCTGCTCCTGTGTTCTTTAACAAAGATATGAGCCCAAGGTCTTTACATGAACCAGGAGTCGGCACACAACAAGAGTCCCCACAGCAAGCGAAGTTGCTTTTAACAGGAAGAAATCCGGAACATGACCCGGCTCATGTGGGTGAACCTTCCTGTTGAGGAAGGTGGAAAGGATGGGAGGCAACCTGTTTAAATGAAGTAATAGTGAACTGAATTATTAATGTTGTGACTGATGAAAGTGACGTATCCACGTTGAATAGGCCCCTGACCACTGTCATACAGTAGAAGGACATGTCATATACACCCCGTCCTTTACATTCGTCATCTGTTTTATTTTAAATGAGGGCCTTTTTGAGATGAACAGGAAGCCCAAGGAAACTATAAATTTGCCTTAAAATGCTTCATTTTTAGAAAGGTCAGCATTAAGTCATGAACTCCAATAATTACAGTAAGTAACGATACATTTGTTGTTGTGCGTGTTTCTATCCATCCATCCATCCATCCATCCATCCATCCATCTCCATCCATCCATCCATCCATCTCCATCCATCCATCCATGTCAAGTTTTCGGTATGGGTTCTATCCCAATGGGTACTGGGATGCATCTTGTTACCATCAAAGGTCCTTCTCTTAGTCTCCCCTCCCTGTTTTTATCCTGCAATCTGGTCAAACACATTGCTTGACACAGTGACACAGAGACATTCAGAAATCATTCTCAAGGGTTTACTGAAGTCAGATGGAGAACACCAAAGAAAAAGAAACATCTCCAAGAGATAAGACTAAGGATGAGCCCAGCTAGCTCAATAAATTGATATTTATTCTGTATGTTTCCTTCCGTCTCTCTGACTGCAGGTCAGGACCTGGAGGATTTTCTGTGTGTGCGCGTGTGTGTGTGTGTGTGTGTGTGTGGGTGTGTGTGTGTGTGTGTGTGTGTGTGTGTGTGTGTTTTCAAGAGTTATTGGCTAGATTTAACTCTCTGTTGAACTGGGAAACCACCGGAATTTTCACAGGACACCGAGCCTCTGTCCATTTTTCTGGAGATAACAGATAGCTTTGTCCGTTAAAAGGTGCAGACATCTCTGAAGACCCCAAATTAAGACTGTCCCTCTATCCAGTTTTACCATCCGTTCCCATCCATCGAAGGAAAGTATTTCCATTCTTCTTCCTGGTCTCTAATATTCGTTTCCCCCGTCTTGGTCATACACAGCCTGAAATCTGGCTCGCCCAAAGAGGCTTGCTGCCGGTTAATTTGTTCTGACATCATCTGGGATTTTGCTGTATCCTGTGGGTTGTGAGGGAGTTGGCAGAGAGCCCCAAGTGTGTGATGTCATCCTTCGGCACATAAAGTCTTTTGCGCCGCCTTGCTTCCTGCAACCCGTCAAAAGACTAATCCTTGCTCTAAACACACACACTCACACACACACACAGTTCATTTTAATGCAATGAGAATGGTTTAAAAGCCTGTTTAATTTGCGAGCGAAGAGACAGTAAACATCACTCAGGGAAATCATAACGCAGTATCAGATTACGCACCATCTTTTACTGACATCCAGTTAAATCCAGCTTGTTTATCTGGAGCAGCACCCCTTACTGATGAAAGGATCCATACGCTAATCTGGTTAAGAATGTCTGCAAAGTTAACATTCTATTCACTTCCTACATGATGATTAAATGTCATTATCATTAAGTGGTTTTCCCTATTGATAAGATAATTACTTTCTTTTCCCCTGCGGAAGAGTAGGGCTGCTTTTCTTTGTGGGGAGGGGCAGAGAAACAGTATGTTGATGTATTTATGTATATATATATAAATATTAAAGCGACTAATGTTGTCATTTAAGCTAGGGACTGAGAAAAACGGAGCAGAATCAGCATAATGTATGTGAGAAATGTCAGGACAGCAAAATAAAAGGAGACGCGGCAGAGCAATGCAGTAAACAGGGTCTATCTATGGTGATAATAGGAGGAAAAGACTGCCCTCAACATGGATGAGAGGGAAAATGGGAAGCACTACATGTCAGCGAGGGCACGTTCAGCCTCCAGGAAAGACACGTTTGTTCCTATTTTAATCACAGCATTTAACTGGAAGATAAAATATGCTTAATGTCTTCATAAGCAGCGTTTCTGTGGTCTTTTAGCTATGTTAGCGTTTGAAACAGTGATCGGGGGATACGGCATGGGCGGCATTTGTGTGCGGCGGTGGGGTGCTCAAAGTGGGGTGTCGCGTATGCGTGCGTGTGCACGGCCAGGGCAGCGGGCATCATCTCCAGCTGTCAGTGATGTCACAGTTCATTTGTGTGTCTCAGGGGTTTGGAGCAAATCCATCACGGAGAGCAAAAAGCCAAATGCCACTAACCATGTACACAACAGCTCCCTCTTTCCCTCTTCTCTCCTTCATTCTCCAACCCCCTCTCTCTCTCCATCATCCTGAGGCTCCCTACCAGAGCATAAATGTTCTTATTCAGGTCAGAGGATGGAATATTGCATCGCCATTACATATTCACCCACCGTGCTAATGTAAAGACCACAATTGCATCGCCGCGGCGTTGTACACAAACCTTTCAGTGACCTTTTATTTTTATAAGCAGCATTAATGACTTCCCTCTGAGACGAAGCAAAACATTTAATTTGGAATGCAAAACAAGTTTTTATCAATCTAATTATGTAGAAGGGATTTAATAAATTCTATCTTCTGAGAAGGCAAAACAGAAGTGTGCATTTTGACTCATGTTAGGTTAAATAGTAATACAGATGATGTACCACCACTTTTAAAGGTCAACGCAGCCTAATGTGACTTCCATCCGTCGTCCCACCCATCCATCCATCCATGCATTCACCATCCATCCAGCCAGCTATTTTTCTATTAACCACCGCTTATCCTTAATCAGGGATTCAGGGGGAGCTGGAGTGTATCCCAGCAGCCATTGGACAAGAGCAGGAACATATCCTGGACGGATCACTGGTCCATCCCACACACACACACACACATATATATATATAAATTCTATCTTTCTATGAATGTATGTATGTATGCATGTATGTATGTAAATTATTATTTTATATATATATATATATATATATGCACAGTGAAGATACTGGAAGAGGTGGAATTACAACTGACAGCAATAAAAGCAGGAGAATAAACATAGACGGTTTTAGTGCTTTATTGTGTACACAATTTTAGCATTCCTGGCATTCATTTTACCATCCAACCTTTGTGCACCTGACAAAGCCAGATAAGACAGGAACTGCCACACAATGTGGCAGCGGGTAAGGATAGGACAGAGGACCACATGAATGAAGCCAGAAGAGGAGACTGAGAGAGAGAGAGGAAATGAAAGAAATATAGTCAAAGAGGAAATGATCAAAAGAATACTTGAGATAAAAGCCAAGACAGGAAGCACAAAAAAAGTGTGTGTGTGTGGGGGGGGGTGACATTTGCAGAGAGCGGAGCTTGTGAGAGGTAGTTGGCACTGAGCAACATAAGCTGTGAAGATGGGAGGAGACAAAAACAGGAGAAGGAGACATCACCAAATCTTGTGCTGCAGGAGACAGACAAAGTTGGGAGGGAGATTAATCCATCTAATGCTGCGGCCGACTGGAGGGAGGGCAGCTCAAGATAAAGCCAGTGGGAGTGAAGGAAGCACGGCTCCTTCTGGAATTTGACAGGGCACAGACAGGGAACGCCAAAAGCATGTGGACTTGGGCTTTCATTTAAAACCGGTCCTCCAAGCGGCTCCAAGACTGACAAACGCTGTCAGCCCATCTGACAAAGCTGATTCCGATGAGGATAGACACATTTTTCTGAACCAAGAAGCAGGCAAAGGACCAATTATACAGAGTTTTATTAAGAAAACTCTATAATTACTACTTGGAAATGCAAACTCCAAGTGTTGAGCAATGTCCAACAGAAACAGATAAGAGCAGACAACCCAAGACAGCGTTGGGATAGATGCAAAAGAGGATGATCATCACCTGCATCTTAAGAAATTACACACTTTTGTCCACCTGGGGAGTGAAGGGTCTTTGGTTCCCAGTGAAGCTGACCGCATTATCATGATAGATGGACGCCTCTTAAACACCGGTACAATCAAAATGCCGACCTCTCCATTCAACCCTCCCATGGTCACAATTGTGACATGTCTTTTTTCCCCATTCCCATTATTTTGTGTCCACGTTTGTTTTCGTGAAGGGAATTATCATGATACCCACTGCTTTAATCATATGGAGGAGCTCGATAGGGCGGCAGAGGTTAAAGGAGCAACAGCACGCACGTGTAGGGCAGGTAAATGAAAGTAACATGGGTAAATTAATGTAATAATGCGACACTTTATTGAAATCAGGAGAGAGGAGGAGAGCTGTTGGGGGGAAGGTGGCGCACGGTGGTGCATGTTAAATACAAGATTTTCTCCAGATTCACACACATTCACTCAGCTCATTTATTCACGCAATATGCATTCATTAGCATATCATTTTCCCCACATTCCCGTTGCTTTTACATTCAAAAGGCTTTGCTCCATTTCTTCCTCATGCTTTAATCTTGGACCATTAAATTCTAATGAAGGCACCGACGCAGCCCAACCAGGCACAACCACATTTCAGGTCAACAACACTGCAAGCACAGTTCTAGACAGTTCTATTAAGAGCTCCATCGTTTTGCTCTTAGTTACGTGGACAACAACTGGAACTCCAATTGGGGCATGGCTTTACATCGTGGTGTGCAGAAATTTTGTACTTGCTGAAAT